>NW_019103874.1:0-246856 GCF_001856785.1 Myzus persicae
GCCTGCGCGACATCTAGGAAAACTCCAGGGCAGTATTTTTTGTTTTCAAAAGAGGATGCTATTTTGTCAGTGAGACGGTGGATTTGGTGTATTGTTGAATGACTAGTTCTGAAACCAAATTGTGAGTGAGGTATTATATTCTGTGATTTTATTATTGGCCTTATTCTTTTCAAGATAATCTTTTCAAATATTTTTCCCAAAGTAGGAAGAAGACTGATTGGCCTGTAAGAAGATGTTAAGTGTTTTGGTTTATGAGGTTTGTGTACGAGAATAACAATGGAAAACTTCCATGTTAAAGGGAAGTAAGAGAGCCTCAACATGGAGTTGTAAATGAATGTGAGTAAAATAATTGTTTTATTTGGTATATGTTTGAGCATTTTGTTTGAAATTAAATCATATCCGGGCGATTTTCCTATTTTTAGTTTGTTAATTATTTGTTTAACTTCATTCGGAGAGGTGTGCTTTGCTGGAAGATTCATAGGTAGTGGACTATTTAAAAAGTTTTTTATTGTGTTAAAATGTTCAGGATCTGGATTTATATTTGGGTGAGGAGTGAAAATTTTTGAGAGATGGTTCCCAAAAAGATTGGCCTTATCAAAATCTGAAACAGCTAGTACCCCATTCGGATCATTTAAAGGAGGAATTTGTTCTTTAATTTTAAGCAGGTTTTTCGTGGTTTTCCACAGAGAACCGTCTTGGATGGTAAGAGATTGATATTTTTCCTGAAAAAATTCTGATTTGTATTTTTGTATTTTTTTTTTAACTAAATTAGATAAATTGTTGTATATTCGTTTGTCGGATGGGAGGTTGTAATGTTGCCAACGTGAACGTGCCCTACGCTTTTTTAAAATTAATTCACGAATATAGGGAGGGAGAATGTTGTTGTTTTTTGAGTTATTTGGTATATTTATAGCATGCGATGAGTTGAAAATAGCGGTCTGTATAGATGTTGTCAAGTTTTGGACTGCCTCCTCTATTTGATCATTTGTTTTAAGTGAGATATTTAAATTGGTGAGATTTTCTAAATGTTTGGAGAAGTGGTCCCAGTTGACAGGTCCTTTAGCTAAAGAGGGATGAGGAGGATTTTGAGTAGTTTTACTACTTATTTTCATAAGAATTGGGCTATGGTCACATGTTGGATCATCTAAATTTGTAATTGTATATTTTATGTGTCTGGGGATTGAGGAAATAAAAAAATCTAATATATCTGGATGTCTGTTTTGATGTGTTGGCCAATATGTAGGGCCAAGTGGGGATAGTACTGAACAATTTACGTTTTGTAAAATATTTTGAAACATACGAACTCTTATGTTTTGAGCTTGGCAACCCCATTGCGGGTGTTTTGCATTAAAATCTCCCCCAATAAGAAATGTTCGACCTAGGGAATTCAGAAATCGTTCTGTCTGTTGAGAGGATATTGCCGGTCGAGGAGGGCAATAAACTGAGGAGATAGTTGTTGGAATATGATTTAGAGTGATTAAAATTGTTGCGGCTTGGATTGTAATTGTCCGAAGGTTAGGGAGAGGTTGGCATTTAATTTTGGTAGAGATTACGATAGCAGATCCACCATGAGCAGTTCCATCAGGATGGTCAGCTCTATATATATTATAGCCAGGAAAGAAATGTTTCGAATTTGTAGTGCAGTGGGTTTCAGAGATTAAAGCGATGTCTATCTGTTTTTCAATAAATAAGTTTAATAGCTCGGGTTCGTGTCGTTTTAGTCCGTTTGCATTCCAGAGAAATATATTGAGAGAGTTAGTATTTGTTTGACTATTTATCATCTTTTAAAATTAATTTATTTATGACAGTCGTAAGAAGTTGAATTAGGGGATTAATTATTAGTTTTAATTCTGATAAGAAGGAGGAGAATTGAGTTGTTAATACGTTTTCTGGAGGGATATTAGTTGTATTTGAGTTTGAGTTTGGGTTTGATTTAAGGTTTTGAGAATAATTGCGCGAATTATTTTTAGGGAGATTTGGGAACGCTTTAGTGTCGTTAATATTAAAATTTGGTTGGTCTGAAGGGTGTTTATCATCACACACTTCTCCCTTATTTACAGAATTATTTGGGTATACATTTTTTTTTTTTGTACTACTATTAAATTTTTGTAAGTCTTTGTGGACCATGCATCCACGATAGTTGGCAGGGTGATTTCCTCCACAGAGAGCACATGTTGGTGGTTGATCAATGGATTTGGTGCAAGATGAAGACGTGTGGAATTCAGCACAGCGGACGCAGCGAGGTGGGTGTGAACAATAGGATTTGGAGTGACCATATTTCTGGCAGTTTTGGCACTGGATTATTTCTCGACGTTTATGCGGTTCTTCGACTCGAATTTTGGTGTGAAGAATAGATGTAACATGAAATATATCTTTGTTGATTTCGGCAGGTTCAAGATCAACAAAAAAGAGTGGCAGATTTTTTTTTGTTATTTTGTGACGAACATTAGCAACTTGACGTACAGTGAAGCCAATTTCTTGAATGGCGATTCCAATCTCATTTAATGGGGTAGAGGGATGAATATTGCGTACAACAACACGAAAAGCTTTGTTTTCACGTTGCTGATAGGTGTGATATTCGGCTTTATTTGTATTTAGATATTTTATCACAGCTCTGTAAGAGTCGGAATTCTTAGTGAGAATTTTTAAATCATTTGAGGATGATTTAAATAAGAAATTATCTGCACCAAGTAGTTTGATAAAATCATTGCGAAGAGCAACAAAATCAAGTACCCCTTGAACAGTAATTGGTGGTGGAGAAGGCGGAGGTTTGACAGGTTCGTTAGTATCGTCCGATGCTTCGTTTGATGGAGCCTGAGGTGATGGAGTCTGAGGTGGGTGCGTTGTCTCGAGGTTGTCCTCAGTAGCAAGGCATGAGTATCTATTTGTTGTTGAAAATATACTTTTTTGCGTTGTTTTAGCTATTTTACTTGCGGAAGGTTCATCAGTTGATGAAAGATTCCTACCGGGTTTTCTAGAATTGTTAACGGTATCGTCTATATCCATATCAGAATTATCGAACACATCACTTGATGCACTCTGTATACGACTGGACGAAGCGGAATTTGTTTTATTTTTATTTAAGGTTTTGTTTTTCGCGTTTGTATTATTTATATTATTGTTGCGGTTCATTGTGCGTTGTCGTTATCGCGACTTAGGTTAGATAAGATAATTAGCTGCCGCCGGCAACGCCGGGGAGCGCGGACGACAATTAACGTATTTATGTAGATGCCGTATATACGTATAGTAATTATAATTACCGATTTTTGGATGGTTTGAGCTTGAGAGGTTGAAATCCCTTTGCGATGACGGCAGGAGGAAATACAGGCCGGTATCCGGATTTTTTTGACACCATTCACAGTTAATTTGGTTAGGTTAATCTTGAGAAATAAGAAACTGCGTGCATGGATAACTGAAACGTGCGTTGCGGACAACAGTCACGGAGCGAGTGCATTAACATTAGGATACGATTTGTAGAACTATTCGTTAAAATGTGCATGGAATGAATGGAGTTATTTTTTTTCAGTGTTCTGCCAAAACTGGAGTTAAAAATCACTGAAATCGGACCATACTAGGAATGGAAACGTAGTAACGTACTATTTTTTGATATTCGATTTGCAACAAAACCCTAAAACAATTACAACATAAAACCAGGATAAATTGTATTAGAAATACATTTTAGGTTCAAATTTGAGTAAAATTAGATATTTAAACCAAGAGTGCCCGTAGAAAATTATACCGTGTGAGGGGAGGGGGGATAACAAAAAAGTAACACGGACATTATTTTTTTTTTTAATTAATAAAACAATTAATATTAACTGAAATAAGGGCGCCAGCAAGAATTTTTCAAGGAAGGGGGCAAATTATTTTCATATTTAAATGTTTATTTCATGCTATTAGACATTAGTGATAAAGTATTGATTGTGACATGTTTTCTTTTTCTTTCATATAGGTAGAGAATGTAAAAATTATTCATGAACTATATTATGCAGCTATAGTTAAAACTTAATCTCACAGCATATTCATTTCAATTAATTAAAATACAATTTAAAATTGGTGTCCACAATCAGATGCGTATATACGCGCCATACAGGTGGTAAGAAAGGCTGTCATCGTTTTCGGACATTGGTCTATAAAAAAAAATTAAGATAAACTCATAACAAAAAAAAAAAACAATAATACATCACTATTTTTATTGTACCTACCTATAATATTGATTTAAGTTTAAAAATATATACTTGTATAAATATATATCTATAAATAAATATGTATATATAAATAAACCGGACTTTTACTAGATCGGACTTTTTTTTGCGAGTCTTTTTTTATTGGACTTTTGTTCGCAGGACTTTTTTTCGTCGGACTTTTAGGTAGAATACCACGTATACCTATACAGTATACTTAATATTGCTATTGTCGGTGCCCAGTGCAGGATACTATATGGCGGCTACGGATCTGTAAATAATATTTTATTACTGTAATATCCGATGAGTGTTAGTAGTTATGGTTTTCACATCCGATAATATTTATTGCAACTGATTTTATTGATAGTTATTACTTATTAGTTAACTAATACTGTACATTGTGAACGAGATGTACCTATAGTGGCAGTCGTCAGTCACATACTCACGTCATATCTAAAAGTGATATTATGTTGTGGCAGTCTCACGTATATGTATGTATTTCCGTTTTATTTTTGTGCAATTTTGTTTTGGGAAAATGGAGAAACAAATACAAAAAAAATTTAAAACAGAAAAAGGTAAGTATTTTAGTTGATGATTATAAATATAGTGAATTTAAAGTTCTGAAAAAGTGAGGGAACATTCCGTATTGCTGGTAAAAGGCGATAGCAATCGTGTTAACGATCTAAGGGACAGTGGCCTAAAATGGAACAGCAAGTTTTAGCCGAAAAAGGAAGGGTGCATTTTGGCTGAAAAGGTGGCCACCCGCCGTAACTATCCTGCAAACCCAGATGGCAGATGCTCTATAACAGGGGTGGCCAACCGGTCGATCGCGAGATGAATTCAAGTCGATCGCGACACCCTTTCGCATTTTCTTAAATTTTTGAACTATTTGTGTATCTTTGTATATCCCACGAATATAAAAATTAGATTTAGAAAAAGACAATAAATAACTATGAAAAACAAGATTATACTCTGATATCTATTAACTATCGTATTATAGGACGGATAGCTCGCATTACTTCCTATTAATGGCCTTTATCGCTTTCGTATAAACTGATACATCGAACCTTCGACAACCTTTCTTTTTTTTTTGGTCGATCGCGACCACCTAGAAAAACTCGGAGGTCGATCGCAGGTCTATCAAAGTTGGCCACCCCTGCTCTATAACGATGATACATACCCGTTAAGTTGTGCTGCCGGTTGGTATCATCCGCCTATAATAAACTTTTTAGTTTTTTCAGACGATGCATATCGTGCGTAAAATCGTCATCGTCGCAATCGATATACGTATGTGTATGTCAATATTATTATTATAATTATATCATTATCGTTAGCAGTCCGTGCCTCTTGTATTCGGGTATAGCACTATAGCTAACATATATCGGATGTTGTTTTGTGATCATGTAAATTGTAAACCCCTGTGAACATGGCAGCACAACATTAGCAGACATCGATGCAATCAATCCAACAAATTTGTTGGTGGATTGTTGGACACTGTTGGACAACTTTCAGAATTTGTTGGACATTATTTTCACCGGGGGGCCAATTTCCAATTTTGCGCTGCCAACTTCACGCCAGCAGCGCAACACATTGTTGGGACATGTTTTTTGTGCTAGATTGGTTCGTCTCCATTTGTTGGACACTGTTGGACAACTTTCAGAATTTGTTGGACATTATTTTCACCGGGGGGCCAATTTCCAATTTTGCGCTGCCAACTTCACGCCAGCAGCGCAACTCATTGTTGGGACATGTTTTTTGTGCTACAAAGGTACATCCAAAAATATGTCATGGAATGGTGCGCGTCTCAAGTGTAAATTAATACTTTTTTCAGAGTCGTGGTATTTTGTTAAGTATCCTTTCAGTTAGCACTATGTTACATAATCCATATCAAAATTTCCACTATAGAATCATAAAAAAAGTTGCTCATTTTGTGTATACTGTATTCATAAAAACAAATTGTTTTACATTTTATTTTATATTATTTGACTAATGTGTGTGCAGTATATTTTGTGATATTATTACTACTAACATAATTTATATATTATATAATATATTTATATTTATATCTTTATAATGTGTAATTTACTAATCTACGTAAAAACGGATAGATTTGGATATTTTGACCGAATACGTTTAAAACTTCAATCTGTTTAAACGCAGAAACAGTGTTATTTTATTCGTTAACTTTTATGTGGAGTGTTACTTTTTAGGGGATAACGAAGATTTAACATTTTGAATTCTATTTCAGACCAGAAGTATATTACGACCCGGTGATACTAGAACAAGAATTAGATCGGTTAAAAAGGGAATATTCTGAGATAAAATATCGGTGATGGGAACTAGGAGAAGAAAATACACTATTAAAAACAGATATAAAAACAAAAGAAAAAGAAAAAACAGACCTACATCATTTATATAAAGTAGGTATTCACTTTAATTCTAATTTTGAGTAGCTCAAACTCACAATGAGCTCAAGCTCACATACTGATATTTACTGTGAACACATCTTCAATAAAAAACAAATATTCTGTGTTGCTCTGTAGGTATTTCTATAATTTTTTTTTCTTACGTATAATTTATGTTGCATTAAAGTGTGTACCTTTGTATTTATTTAGTTAGTTAGACCAAGGACAAATATGGACCAATTATGTTTATATAATATTAAATATATCATTGTATTGTATTTTTTAATAGGAAATGTATTAAGTTAATAACAATTTTAAATCCATAAACAAACTCGTTAAATTATTTGGGTGATAATATTCTTGTTAGGGAACAAGAAATATTAAATACGATTAATACAATTATTAATATAAAACATTATCAATGTATTTTGTTCATACTTATAATTCTTTATTGAATGTAGATGGCTTAGAAATTAAATATATAAAATATTTTGAACCTTTGTTGTTTATTTTACTCTGAAATGTTTCTTTTAGCATGATTTGAACAACTATTCAATATTGTAATATATGTATCTGCTATACCCATATATAATGACACATTTACTCCCAAATTCTGATATTATACTACAATAATATCTTATTTTAGTAGTTGTTTGTTCTTTGAATAATTGACTCATTGCTGCATTAAAGTGGAGAGTGTTGTATATGTCGAAAGATTCAAAAACCGTTACTGTATTCTCTAGAGAAAAAAAGGACAGGAAAAGTTATTTTTAGAAAGTTTTAATATTTCACTTGGAAATGTCCACGTTTCTAACACATATTACAGTAATAAACAACCTTTGCATTTGTAGGTACTTTTATTTTTAATATCCCAACTTCCATGGATTCAGAAGACCGTTTGTCACATCTTTATATAGTTCTTCAATAATATGGTGTAAACAATATCTTCAGGTATGTATAATTGTTTCAAAAAGCAATTCATTATTAAATATACACTATTTTTAGAACAACTAACAAATAATAATTATTAAGTATTAAGTGACAGTTTTAACAGGCTATCAGTTAAAAAGTAAACATTCTGAATTTAAAAAAAAAAATGGATTTACCTCATTATTTTATTTAATAAATTAACTGGTATATTCTATTCTGTTAAATGGTTATTAGATAGTAGATACCATAGTTTAATAACTAAGTTGAATTAGAAGTAAAGTGGTACCAAGAATTGTTTTAACTCTTTAAAATACCTGTATGACAGTCATATTTACAAATGTTATGGACATATTTTAAACATTGTTTATCAATAAAATTAACTTATAGTTAAATACTAATAATTAGTAATAGTAATAATAAAACCATTAATACATTTTAATGTATATTCATCCAATATTAATTAATATTGATGTATACTAAGTAGAAAACATATATATTGAGCAGTATATTACAAACATTTTCAATAAAAAATCATACACTAATTTAAATTATATTACTATCTATCCATTGTAATATAACAGGAGGTAGTCTGAAATATATATTAGAAGCTGTCTTTACTTTATCCAGATTGACTGAACACTTGTACAGACGATATTCTCTCAAAACATTTTTATTTTCTATAACCGCTACAGGTAGTATTAATTGCATTACCTAAAAATATAAACATAATTGAAAAATGTGAACATATACAATATTAATAAAACTAACTGATATTCGTTCAAATGCTTTTATAATAACTTGTCTTTTTGTTATAAGTAATGTTGAATTTCGCAATGCAAATTTACAATAACGATCATAAATCATTTCAAAATTAAATGGTTCTTGATCATAGATTTCTGAGTGATGGCAAATGGAAATCATTAAACAAAGTTCGAGAACTGATAGCCCTGTGAAAGAAGACTCTAAAAATGTTTTGTTGTCTTAAATATATCAAAATATTTACCTAATAAATTGACAAGAATCATATCTTTTTTAAACAATGTAGTGTAGCTATTTGATAAATTTTCTACAGTCAATATTTTGTCATCTGATAAATTTGAAAGAGCCATAAACTGAAAATAAGTTAAATATTACACTTTTCATTAAATACCAATTAAAAATGTTAATACTTACAAGGAGCAGATTTAATTTTGTACTATTGTTGCTTGATTTCAATAGATCCTTAATCAAACTTTGTATTCTTGCATCTGATATTAATGATTCAATATTATTGTTCCAGTTTTTCAAAACATCAGACTTTACTTTACAATGTTGGCTAATTGTAAGAGAATGTTTAAATCTTTCTAACAATTGACTAGTTTCTGATGGAGGTTTCAACATCATTATGTTATGGGAAAACCTAGATTTGACTCGTTTCTCAAGTAATTCAATAACATCAATACGTGATGTTAAGCCAATAATACATAATGGATTCTAAAATACAGAAAAACATATTATATACTACACTGTTATCTCTATAGAGTTAAGTACTTAACTTGTTGAGATTGAACAGAATCAAACAAATTATACAACAATGTTTGATTAGTATGAGAACAAAACATATCAAATTTATCTAATACCATAATAATTGATTTTGAAGCTGTTTTGTTTCCTGCACGGAAGCTCTCCAATAAAAAACTTATATTATCTATAAAAATTATTAACATTAGAATAATAGTTATGTAATATGAGTAATCAAAAATGAGGTTCCAAAAAAAATTCAAGTACCTACTATAAAAGATAGTTCATACAAAATAGAGCCACACCAGTTTTATTATATTTTACTTCAAATTCAACAAGTATTTTAAAATGTGTTTTCTATTGATTTTTTTTATATATATAAAGCAGTTGCGCAGTTGTTTTCTTAGTAGTGGAAACCCGATAAACCTCACCTCCCAACATCTTATAGACCTTCAAACTTATTAATCCACACATAATTTCAAACAATGTACTCCCATCTTCTCAATTTGGCTTTAAAGCTATAAACAATACGGTAAATCAGGCACACAGAGTGCAGAGATGCAGTCTCTACCTCACTTGAAAACAAATGCTTCTGAAATTGAACCTTTTTAAAGATCTCCCAGGCTTTCGACAGAGTTTGGCATGAAGATCTTCTGTTTAAACTCCGTAAATTTCTTCCTTCAGTACTAATTCTACTATTGGAATCATATCTGGCAGACCTTCATTTTCAAATACTCCTTTCAATGCTCCTACACTTTAAATATAGCCATAATTAGTTCTGCAGTTCCTCAGGGAGGTGTTCTCTCTCCTAAACTGTTAAATATTTATGTTGCTGATCAACCTTCTTCACAAAAAAATCTTGGTGCTGATTATGCAGATGACAAAGTCATATTTGCAGTACACAATGATCCAGTAATTGCTTTGACAAATTTAAAATCTCATCTAGATCTGTCTGAATAGTATGCAAAATGGCAAATAAAATAAAATAATAACAAATCCGTTCACACAACATTTACGAAGACACACAATTTGCCCCAACATAACTCTAAATAATCTACCTATCCCTTGAAACAGTTAAATACTTAGGTCTAAACCTTGATAAAAGACACATGGCAAAATAAAAAATTAATACTCAATGCTCCCTTCCGATCTTTAAAAGTTTTACTCTCAAAAAAAAATTTATCAACCTTAAAAACTAAATTACAAATTTATAAATCTCTACTGAAACCCATATGGACGTATGAGATGCAACTTTGAGTGTCGACAAAAGATAACATTTAAATAAAATTCAGGCATTCCAAAATATCACACTTCAGTAATGCTCCATGCTTTATTTCAAACCTGATCTTACACAAAGACCTAGGTATAAAAACGGTAGAAGAAGAAGCTGCCATTTTCTGTAAACATTTTCACATGAGATTAGAAAATGACGAAAATCCTCTAATTTAGGGCATACATATCTCGTCACTTCCTGAAAATTTTCGTCGAAGACTTAAAAAAATAGTGTAGAGATCATTTGACTTAATCCATAATAATGCAACTTCTAAGTTAAGTGCTACTAATGGGTGGCTTCTTATTCACGCGACCTCATGTTTTTATTATTCAAATTTCACAAATACTTATTGTGCATAACTGTATAGATTGAATATTTCTTGTAAAAATCAAAAAACAAATCAGAGGAAGTCTTTTTAAAGAAGGATAAAATTGATTGAAATGTTAACCGGGGGATTGTAACAATAACAATAGAATACATATTAAATTTCAATAGATATAAGATATTATTTTTAAAGCAGGTTAAGGGTCCCCAAATTGAAATTAATATAATAATATAATGGAACGCAATAGAAATATATGGATAATATTTCAGTTAGTGTCCTGTTTATACTCTGTCTCATATAAGAGTAACCACTGTTAGTAACCAAGTTTTGTTCAGTTACACTGCACCTGTTAGTTTTCATCAATTTACGTTGTCAGCTTTTGTTTCTGATGATCTACCATGCTCAGAACCACGCCATTTGAGGTATTCTTATATGATACAAGAGTAGGCATGTTTATCAAAATAACAATTGCTAATGTAGAAAATATATTTAAAAAATACAAACCAGCATAAGATCCTTCAGCAAAAGTTCCATCCAAATTTTCCATTTGGAGTTGTTGTATGATACTTTTAAGTGCTAAATTATCATCAGTATGAATAAGACCGTTTAATAATACCAGTTTATGTGATTCAGGTGAAAGAGATTTTATAACTGATTCCATTAACTGTAAATGTAAATTTAAACAAATAAATATGTACCTATTATACAATTGTATTTCAATAAAAATATACCATTGATTTTCCACAACCGCGAGGCCCAAGTATAATCGCTGAGTCACTTTCTCCAAAATCAGTAGTTTTTTTAATAATCTGTAAGAGTTCATTTTGTTCTTTGTCAAATCCATATAGTTGGTCATTCAAAATAAGTTTTTTTTTTATATCTTGAATACAAACAACTAAATCGATTCCCATGATCTAAAAAAAAATTTATTTAAAATTTGGATAAACAGAATTATTACAATAATTATTTTAGGTGGATGGATTTACTAAGCATACTCCCTAGACAAAACATAAAATAATAAACAATATAGGTTTATATGGAAAATTAAATAGAGCAAGACACATAACAATAAATGTAAGTAAAGCATCTTCTTAAGAATATAGATAATTTATTGAACTTGACTGAGTACCTAGGCTTCTGCAATCTTTTAAAATATTTAAAACAAATCCTTCTACTAAATGCTTAAGAATATACTTCTTACCTATTAAGAATTGAATCCAAAATTACTAATTCAACAAAATAAATGAATAAATGATTGTTAACGACTTTTTGAATCTTTAAAAAATCAACAACAACCTCCAGCACATACTACATCATAATACTATATACTTACAATGGGGCTTTTGTCTAGATCCCTTGATTCTATTTGCAATAGACAACGGTAAATAGGGTAATAAGAGTATATTGAAAATGTCCGATCCTGAATAGGAACAATCGGTGTCTATGATCACAATATCCAATGAGTAGTGGATTAAAACATTGATGAACAGCAACTTCTACTGTAGTACTACAACCAGTGAACGACTAATGACTATTGAGTAGTAACTAGTAACTATGGACTAATTCAAAAATAGAGGATTACTGCGAGAACGCGAGAAATGAACTTGCTGCGAAAGGTAAAGGTACTTAGAAAACTGAACTAGTGAACTACCGAAGAGTGAAGAATGAATAGAGATAAGGTAAAGTTTGGCGGTAAAATAAACCCCGGATGAGACATGATTGATAACGAGCTGAGATTGGTGTTATCAGCGGACAGCAGCCAGCCAGCGCCAGCCCCAGTCATTGTTGGCGGCACTGGGTTCGCACCTCCATATGGTACTACGCAAAATGGCGTTTCCACGATACGCCATACGCATAGTACGCGTACTGCACCGACTGAACTACGTGCGGGTTCTGTAAGTCGGAACCCCTATACACCCGATTACCACCACGGTCGGACTCCCACATCATCAGTCGTGCTGCTGGCTGGTGTTGTTATTTTTCTGCGTGCGTGAAATGTTATTTTGTTTTTCTTGACAAAAACAGAAAAAAAATGAGCCGTACAAATAAGTTTAAAATTATCTCTTCTTGAATTCGGTCGGTCCTATCTGCACCGCTCTCTCTCTCTTCCTCTCTCACTCTATCACGCTCTCTCTGTCATTATCTTTCTTTTGTTTTTCAACACCAACAATACACAGTACACACACGGAAGCGATTGGGCTGCCGTATTCCACAGGATGGACGCGGACGTATCGAAAAGGTAAAATAGATAATACCTAAACGTTGTTGTGTCGGTTGGACGGAACTGAATCGAAAAAACGGAACGAATACGCGCGTCGCCGTTGTGTTCGAGTGCCGCTACACGTCTCGCTTGGGATTTCGTAACCAACGGGACCGAAAGTAAAATTATAACTCGCCGTTCCCCGACGAACGGATGTGTAACAACAATAACAATTATCGCGGTCCGTCGTCGTTCTGGCTGACGTGACACTCGCGATTCTGCATTTCGGCCATCATATCCATTGTGGTCAATTGTCGCTCCGTTTAAATTTCTTGAGCGACGCATTCTTATTTTTTGTCATCCCTTCACAACCACTATCACTTGTTGTTGCTCATCGATAGTCTCCTTAATATTTTCTTCATACACTTCTTGTGTCCCATGATAACTGCATAACTACGACAACATAATGTCAAGGTATGTTAGTGCATTTTAATTTATAAGTATAGGTAAGTCTAAACGCCTATCAATAGTATTTTCTCTGTTTTTACTGACTTGACAGTTTTTTTTTTAATTTGGTTTTAGATGTAGGTAGTACAATGTTGATACATCAAATATTCTACCTACATGATACATGTACAAAATATTCTTATCAAATGGAATTTTTGCGTACAATTACAACCACAGAGAACGTAGTGTACCTATGCATTGTTTCATTTGTATTATTATGTAGATTATTATGTGTCTGAAATTTGAGTAATAAGCTTCCCGAGTTTAACATTGTGAGATAACTTTATTTTATCTTTATACTTTCTATTTTGATCTTGTAATTACTATTAATTAATAGTACCAATTTATCTGTTCAACTTCAAAAACAAATTGTATTGTGTATGCAATTTGTTATTCATTAAACAATAGCATCTATGAAAGTTTTTCCGCCAAAATAATTGAACCTATACCTAGGTAGCCTATATTACTTTGAAAATATTTATGTATTGCACATAAAATATTAAATTTATGAATCATATCAATGAATGATATCAATGACATTATACAAAATAAGTAATAAAATTGCAAAATGTTCAAATAGGTACTGATGCAAAATACATACATTATCTATTAGCTTCTACAGAATGAATTTAAAGTGTATTTATTTATTTTTGCTATTAATTACTTAATAGAAATATACTGCAATAGGCTACAATATAATACTTTTAATTAAAATGTATCAAAGCAGTGTTCAATACATTACAATTGATATATTAGTATAACAAATTGTATTAGAGCTTTAGGCTGTACAATTCTTTAATTTTAACAAGTCAAATAATGAAATGTTCCCACATATTTTCATGTTAGCATTTAGAATGTTATATTATTGATTTATTTTAAAATAAATAATCAACTATCAACAGGTGGTATGAAATTTGTTCTTGAGGTTATGTAAAAAAACATTGACTCATCAAAGTATTTTTTGTTAGGTAGGTACTAATTGTTCTTTCAAAAATGTCTGTCTTATATGCAATATAATCTTAGTTACATATATCCCTAAAAGTATAAACTTATAGCATGACAAAGCTTAGAGCTAAGGTATAAATATAACTTAAGAATCTTGTCAAAGAGTATAACTATTCATTTGTTTTTATTTTAATTATTATGCTCTTAAATTACATATTACCTACACAAAAGAAAATACTTTTAACCCTTTGAAGCACCAATTTGTCTTTTTAAATAAATTTTATTGCTAATTATTGTTGTTCTATTTTTAGGGCGAAATGAATTGATGATGGGTTTCCTGTCTTGGTTTTTAACATCTGGTGATAATTTCTGAAATTCTTTTAATTTGTTATTGTCTTTTAGACTTAATTTTCAATCCTTAAAGACCTGTTTGCTTTTAATTTCCATTTAATCAATTAAATTATCCTTGTCCAGTCTGCTCAATTCATTTTTATCAATGGCGGATCAGTTAAGTGAAACTAGCACTACAACCACTGATCACGGCGATAATTGGCCAAACAGAAAACTACCAGCAGAGAATGATGTTTCTGATGATGTTTCTAATGGCCAAGAAACCCATAGTTTTGCTGATATATTAAGCACTGCATTCACGGCCACTGGACCTGTGCCAAGCCCACCAGCAAATACAGAGTCAAATATGCAGTTAGGTAAGTTTGTTCTACATGATTTTCATTATAAAAATGTTTTATTTTATTATTTTCTTAAACTAAACTATGTATAAACACTATGACTTACCTGCATATGTTGTGTCAATCTAACAAACGCATAATATAACAAAATGTACGTCCAGTAGTTGCAATTTTGTGTATTGTGTGGTTAATTAATATTAGAGTAGATTGACCTATTATCAAACTTAAATGTGTGAACATCTGTGTTATTGGTTTTTTATGATATTTTAATTTGTAAAGGGATTAAAATACACATGTTTTTCATACATTTTAGATCCTATTTTAATTTTCAATATATGCATGAATTCTTTGACAAAATATTTAGGCTTTAAGAAGTCAATTTTCACTTTTTAAGGACATTATAGTTAAGATATTTTTTCAAAAATTCCATGAAATAATTGTATTTCTATTTATTTTGGGCATATCTGATTTTAAATCAAAAAGGCTATTCCTAAAGAGCATATTCTAGAAGCTCATAGATTCAACTACTTTTCAAAATTACAATCGGACTTTAGGAAGTATGTTTAATTTACTACCGCTTTAAGTAGTTTTTATAGATATGCAAACAAGAATATATTTAATTTTTTGCAATGTATTGATAAGTATTTCAAAGCATGTATTTCTCCTTCTTAAAACATGATATGCTGGAGCCCCCTTGAATGAGTTATGAGTGTGTAAAATATTAATATTTGAAAATGCTCATTAGTCACTATAAAATTAAAATATTAAAAAAGCCTATAAGATTCCCTAGATAATAATCTTGCCCTTAAATTGTATAAGAGGTAAGTTCACTCTAATTTTAGACTAACTGGGCTAAACGTGATATACTGAGCGTACAATTTGCTATGTTACGCACTTGTAAGACGGAGACAACACAAGCAGATTTCTTGTCCTCTTATGTTAATATGGTTAAGGAACATATCCTCTTCTCGACCATTTTGTGTCATAAAATACTTTTTCTCTCAGTGTTTATTTTATGTACTTCCGGTTATTAGTGCTGTCCAAATTCATAAAATAAATTAATAATTATACATAATTTTTCATATTCTATTATAACTATTATAATTAAAATTACTTAAAAAAAAAATCTGGGAGAATATGTTTTATTCAATCAAGATACCTAAACCTAATAGATAATGATTATTCAATATAAAGTAATACCTGTTAATAAATATTGTTATTTTTAATTTCTAATAATAGAAATACTTAAGGATACCTATTGCATGATTGTCAACATTTTCTCAATTAATAGTGTTAATTAAATTGTTTTGGTTTCATTTAATTATTTCTTGTTAACTGTCTTAATTAACTTATTCAACAAGTTTGAGGTACAGTGGCAACACATTATACTATACCATATTCAATTAAAACAAATACCTATAGCTATTTCAATTAAATTTATATTTAACTAAATTTCAAATAATATATTTCCTTTGTTAATAAAATCCAAAACTATGACTTAAACAATTCCTTAGATATGTTTAAAAGTGTGTTACAATTATTGGTATTAAATTTTAAATCAAATCCTATTTATAGTTCTTTGAATCATTTATTTAAGCTTTTGATGTTAAAAAATTAACGCTCTTTTAATAAATATTGTTATTGAAACAATTAAGCTACAAAGTAAATAGTGTTATAGTTATTGCTTGCTATAGTCTGGGCCAGGCAAGTAGAAAAAAAATATCCTGGTGTTATCTATAAAGTATTTGTTCAAAATATAAACTGCATTCTGTTAAATATTTTTACATATTAGTTATTACTCATAAATTATAGCTGTTTAAAAAATAATATTAATTGTTGTGTTGACAAATTATACTGTCAACTTTCTGCCCAGAGTTTCATAAAACCTCCTAGCTCTGGCACTGACAGTAATGCATGAGTGACAATTTTTTTTAGCATACCTACTTAGGCTGAAATTCGCAATTAATTTCTTTTTAAATAATTAAACCGTCATAAAGTTATAAGCATTTATTTAAAATTGTTATTAGGAAATGAAATGGATTATGATCCATTATTTGCTGATGGGAGCGATTTAGAGACTGAAGATACACCACAAGAATTCTCCCCATTAAACTCTGATATATGGCGGTATGGAAATACTCTTATAGAAACACCTTGGTCTGTACCACGCACTGATGAATCATCCAGTCGAACTGTTAACCATCCAGTTCCGTCTACTCCAACGTCATCTGAAATGGGAAGAAAGAGGTACTTAAAAATAAAATAAATAAACATGTTTGTTTAATCTCTAATTTATTAATTATTTTTTTTATATTTATTATATATCCATTTTGTTAGATCATTGCTTTCTGGTGATAACAACTTGCGAATGAAAACTGGTAAACCTGATACAAATCGTCCATTGACTTATCCTCGACATCAAATGTCTAGCCGAATGTATAGACCACAACGTTATGGTCAAGATCAAATGTCTTCATCTGCATATACATCCATGAGTAACCATGGGGGAAATTATAAGTACTCCCAACGACCAAATTCTCAGTCTCACACTACTACAGCTCCAAGTGATCATTCTATAGCAAGTTCTTCGAATCAAAATAGAATGGTTAACCCTCAAACAACATCAAGTAAAATAGGAATTATTAATTAACTATACTTATTATTTGTAGTAGCATTGTTGTTAGTTTATTAATTTGACTGTCAATTAGCTTATAGCTTACATTTTTATTAATAGATTTTAATGTATACATCATCAATAGTGCAAATGTTAAGAATATTCTTTTGATGAAATGTTTAATTATCCATATTTTGAGCCATTTTAAGAAGTATTATTTTTCTTATAATTCATTTATTACTAAACAGTTATTGTATCGGAATTGTATTTTCGCTTGAGAAGAATTTTCAATAATGTATTATTATAAAAGTAATCTAGAGTTGGATAGTGTTTACAATTTTACATGTTACCAAAGATATTAGAATGATTTTTTATTAATTAATAGCTCTATTTTTAAATCTCTGGCTTGAACAAATGTTAGCTTATGCCACATAGTAAAAGTGTTTTGCTTTTCTAAATAGTTTTTTTTTTTGTTTTAGCTGAAGAATATTCAGTCTACGGTATGAATAATATTGGAGCCCCACAACCAAACCGTTTTAATAACGATCCCCGTAGAGCAGAATGGACAAATGTGATGGATGCTGATGATGATGAAGACAGTGGGATAGAATTAGTCACAGTCAACAATTTCCAACAACGAAATATAAATCAACTAGTAAGTTATTGCGATCTCAATTTATATCATTCTAGATTAAAAATATATTTAAATTTCATAGTGTATTGATAAAAAACATTTATTTATTTTAACTGTAAGTTTTTAAGTTATTATGAATTATAATTTATCTATTAATAAGAATATTATACTTGTCAAATATTATGAGTACCTAAAAGTATTAATATTTCAACAGCCAACTGGTCCACCTGTAGTAGATTTAACTCAAGAGTCTGAAGAAGTCAATGATCCTTTAATGAATCATTCAGGAAGAACACCACAAGCTGACATATCTATGGGCCATACAATGTTTAGTCGTTACCCAATTATGCAACCACAGCGACAATATGTTGGACATTCTGCTATGCGTTCTATGCCCGGATACACTCAACAATATCCTCCTAATCCGTCCCCTCTGTATCGAAATGATGTAATTTTCATGGACCAACCTCCTCAAGCACCTTGTGTACATACAGCTCACCCACCTCCTGGTACTCCAGGTTGGCCACCCCCATGTAGTCAGTGTCATAATACATCTAGGGTTGTATTTGGAATGGGTGGAATGGGTAGTCACATACATCCAGCACACCACCATCATCATGGCATGATGGCTACACACCCAATGACTCCATGTGTACCTTCAAATGTACCTTTATATCATCAAAGATTATGGTATAATCAACATAGAATACAAGAAATGCAAAGAAGAAGAATGGATATGATGAATGGGTGAGCTAATTTAATTTAATATAAAATGTGTACTTGCAATTAGTTTTAACATCCAACATTTTATTATCAGTAGTTATTAAATTTATTTTAATTTTTGTCTTGTTTAGATTTTTTTATGAGATTTATAAAAACAACTTTATTATGTATTAAAACATTTCTTTAAAAATTAACCTATCATTAATGTTAAGTCACTAATTGATCGTGTTTAAAAACCAGCTTAAAATTTTTAAATAGGCTTCAATAAATTATTATATGTAGATAAAGCTAATTACATTTTTCACTTTTTAGCAGTTCTGTACGATCATTAAGAAGTATACCACCAGTTTCATGCATGCAGGGATATCAACAACCACCTCAACCAACACCGGTCCATCCATCTATTCAAGCAATTCATACGGTGTTGCCTCCACCTCAGCAACCAAATGTGTTCAGCCGGCCAGAAGTAATTACTTCACGTAGAATTGGTCCTACTGCTGTCATTGTAAGTAAAGCTTACTGCATCCTATTTATGCGTGCATAATATATATATATATATATTATTATCTAATATATGTATATTAAATTCCTGAATAAATTGAAATTTAGAATGCGGTCAAATTTAAGTTTTCAGAAACTCAAAATTAATTTGAAAATGTATCTTGTTTGAACTTCTAGATAGTTATAAAGTAACTATGTCCGTCTTATGTTTATTCATCTTATTTAATTTTACAATGATAAGTGATTTCTTAAATATATCATTAGGTTTAATAAAACAATTTGGTTTTCATAGCTATAACCTAACCTAACTATTAATTTGTATCATGTTAAAAATTTTCAAAATTACTTTATCTGCATATTATATCATTAGATACAGTGGTTTGTTTGCCCTGGAATTTTCAATCTGGGGGGGAGGGTGGTATAAGTAATAATACATTTAAATTAATTGTGTTGGTAATGCCAAAGACATAAATAAGAGACTCACAGGTCAAGCACTCAAAAATTATTTCCAGCTTAAAAATGTCTATACTAGTGTATATTGTGTATTGTTCTATAAATAAGCATAAATTTACATTGTAATTATTTTTATACAGTATTTTGGTGTTATGGCACACAGTTTGGTGCCGCTGTTAAGTAATTTCACACAATTTTATTTATAGTCCCTAATATGTCGTAGCCATTAATTGCCTGGGTACTTGAATCTTATGTGATCTAGGACGTGAATACATGATTACTGATCTTAGTCACTAGTGGGGTAATAACTAGGGTTCAGAACTTCATGTGCTTAAACACAATGAAATTTTTGAAACATTTTTTTTATAAAATATGTATTTATAACAAAATAAAATTGATAATATGTTTTTAATATTTGTTTTTGAAACTAATATAAAAGAATCACTAGATTCCAATATTAAAGCAAAAGGCGTGATTACATTGGCTGTCTTTTTCTAATTTAGTTTTAAAAAACCATCCTTAGGTTTAACTTAATATTTTATTCACCTAAAATACATTTTTAATTATATTTACAATTTTTCACTGAAATTTAAATTGTTTAAAGTAACATGTTAACATTATTAATGTCTTATTTAATTACTGCTTTTTTATAATAATAATTTTGTATACATTTATAGACATTATCTCCTCCTACTGATGGAATAGAACAAGTACCTACATCTTCATTACAAACAGAAATTGTGGTTCAAAGTGGGTCTACGAGGTATTTATTCAATTTTGATTACATGAATACATATATTTATAATTTTTTTTTTTCAGTGATGGTGGTCATCCTCATATTCATCATTATTATAATTACCATCCTCCTGGACCACCTGGTCGAATGCATCATGTACGCATTAGTATTGGAGCGCCATCTGGAACTATTGTTAATGTAATTTGGAATGATTGTTTTTTCAACTATATAATGTTTAATAATTTTAATACTTATATTTTTAATACAGACAACTCCAGGCTCAACAATTCCATCACAGCAAGGTGCTGATATACCTCAGATTTCTCAACTAGGATCATTACCCATGTTAACACGTCATTTATCATATCGGCTAGAAGATTATTTACGATTAATGGAACAACGTCGCATTCACATGATGAATCGTGGTGCTTCAAAAGACACTATAGAAAAGAATACTTTTCCTCATAAATACAAACGTGTAAGTATTTTAATTATTATAGTTATTGTACAATATGATATTAATAAATAAAGTTTGACATTTATGAATGATGTGTTAATGTGATAGATTAAGAGATCATCGGATGAAATGGAAGATAATACAGAGAAGTGTACCATTTGTCTTTCAGATTTTGAGGATACAGAGGATGTTAGGTATGAATTTAAAAAAAACTACAAATAATAATAAAAACAATACAAATATTTAACTGGTATTTTCTAGACGTTTACCATGCATGCACTTATTTCACGTTGAGTGTATTGACCAATGGTTGTCATCTAACAAACGATGTCCTATATGTCGTGTAGACATCGAGACCAAAGAAACTAAGGATGCTGCTTCTGGTTCACCTTTGCCATCTGAAACTCCATTCATTGTTCCAACATGACACGGAGAATTGGTGGTTTTACCGCCAGCTAATTCGTGTTCAACCTCTTCCCGTTGAATTATGTGTAAGAGTGAGAGGGGGGAGGATGCATCATTGTTTTGCTGTAATAGTATTCCACTGCTAAATATTAAACTTCTAAAGGTTTTATTGTAACCATTTAATAAAATTTGTTACCCTCACCATACACTATAGGGTCTTGCGTGTGATAAAATTTGAAAGAAAAAAAATCAGTCACACTAGTGTGCGCGAGCTTTTCCATTCATATGTGATAACTTTATTTTTAGCAATTTTGCATGTTTTCGTTTTAGTAGAACTTTTAACCTTTGTGTTTTATTCGTTGTGCAATTAGTTGTTCTTACCCTGCCTCTAATCGAGTAATGGGCATTTTTTTTAAATGTTGAAGATTTTAAAAATATGTGTATTGTATTATAGATTATCCACAAAGTAATACTTTTATTTTTAAACATTTACACAACAAATACCTAACTTTTGTTGATTTTAATATGAGAAAATGTATAGTTATTAGATTTTTTTTTAATTTAGTCTCTTAACGTTATCTAAGAGTGCTTTTCTTTCCAACTTTGACAATATTAATTACCATTTATTTTTTTCAACATTTGAATTGAGAAATCATTTAACTTTTGTTACTTGTTGGCAGTGTTAAACTTTTTTTAACTTAATCGCTCATTATTATTACTGAAATGTGTAGTCTTATGTATCATTATATATATAGTGATAACAAGCATTTAAATTTTAGTTTTTGTCCACGGGTCTCTTTATTTTCTGAAGTAACTGCACGTATCGAGTATGGAAATATTGTGCAAAAAACATATCCGTTTTTTTTAATTCGTTATTTTTACTTGATAAACCTATTGTTGTCAGAATAAACATGTTGTGGTCGTGAGTAGGTATTATGTTGTTCGTAGTAATATATATATTAATAATTATTATATAATATATTTTAGTTTTAGATATTATTTTTACTATTATTTTATTATTATTTTGTATTTTTAATTAATTGTCTCACACTTATCGAATTTACCTATACCCTAAGTACCTGCAATACAAATTATTTAAAAATAAATAAATATTGAATATCAAGTTTAACTATTTAGTATTGGTCGCTTTATATAAAATAATCTTTGGATATATATAATATAGTATATACATATATTTTTTGTCATTTTAATGGATCATCGTGAATAATTTCTTAATAGATTTTTATCAGAAAATATTTGTAACGTGCATAATAATATACTAATATGTATAGTGAATTTTCTTTCAATTAAATTACCAATACAATTATCAAATATTTCTACTACTACCATACGTGCTCTTTAATAATATATTAATTTATAACGCTATGTTTAGAGAATATTTGTTGTTTGCGTAACAAATTACAGTTAACTGTTTAGACATTTTGCATTAAGAAAAAAAAATACTATTTTCTATTCAGAGTAAAATAATTGTCGTTGACTATACTACTGCTGTTTCTCATCTTTTTTTAATTGATCTCTTTAGTTTTTAAGCACATTTGGATTATATATTTTTTAAAAATAAAAAACTTGCAGCGCAAAAAATCACACAATAATTGTCAACAAACCTCCCCTCCCCAGAATATACTAATATTGTTTTTTTTTGCCAAGTGTATTGTGATAATAATTGAAAACTTTTTAACGAAATTTGTATGTTTTATTTCTTATTATTATGTAACATTATTACTTTATGATAATTATTACCTCTTCCAGTTTCCATGTAAATGATGTTGCTTTATTATTATTATACATATTATTTTTTTTTTATTAGATATTTGTATGCATTTATTTTGTATAACTATATTGTTATATATTTATTTAAGAAAAATATGGAAAATCAATTAGATTTAAAGTTGCCTACTCATGTGTGACAGTTTTTTTTTAATTATCAAAACAAAATTGGGACATACGCACATTTACGCAGCGTGTTGAAGATAAATTATACATGTAGTGTTTATGTGAAAGGCAAAAAAAATTATTATTAAAAAATAATTTTTGTTTATTAAAAAAAAAAAAACAACACTTATAACAGCCATACACCACTGCAATTATTACATAAATATATATATAGAGATGTTAACTGGATACATTTTTTGTTGCTATGAGACCACCTTGTGTAGGTACGACAATTATTATAATATAATATATCTTTGAATGACTAAATTAATAATAATTAAAACTATTTTTATTTGTTTGTTCATTACTATATTATGCTCAAAAAAAAAAAAATAATAATAATTATAATAAATCTTTGTTTTTCAACTATAAAAAATTTTAATATAATCATATACCTTGGTGTTTTTATTTATTAAAAAAAGTAATGAAACAAGTTAATAGTAGAATCCTTGGTAAGTTTAAGATTTTGGTCGTTGGCTGACATCTTGTGTGTTAATGCTTCTTATTAATTTTTTTTTCAGGTTGTTTTGGTTTTTAAATTAATCCTCATCTTCGCCTGACTCAGATTCTGAAACAGGAAATAATATTGACTTGAAGTATAAAGAATATTGTACGGTTTTTCCAAAAGAACCAAAAGTATCTTAGTGTGTAGTTAGAAAGTCATCGACGCGGATTTTGATCACAATTATAATTAATTTGTCCGCAATTCAATAATTAAAACAAATTACTCATATAAATACATTTATTTTAAGTGAAGTAATTAAACTATACGAATATAAGAGGGTGGAACTCAGACGAAAATGTGTGAGCACCGAAGGCAATTGTTCATTTATTTTTTAATATCCCTCCGTTAAGCATTTGATCCATTGCAATAGTTAACATAGGCATCACCAAGACGGAGGTTGACAAGAACTTATTACTATTAATTGATGAATTAACAGTAACCGATAAATAAATAATTTATGCAAATGGTGGTTGTTTCATGTATTTTTTGCGTCATTCATGATTGTATGAACAATAGAGGGTGGAACTCAGACGAAAATGTGTGAGCACCGAAGGCAACAGTTCATATATATTTTAATATCCCTCTGTTAAGCATTAGATCCATTGCAATAGTAAACATAGGCATCACCAAGACAGAGGTTTATAAGAACTATTTATTAATGAATTTACAGTAACTAATAAATAAATGATTTAAACAAATAGTGGTTGTTTTATAGATTTTTCACGTCATTCATGATTGTATGAACAATAGAGGGTGGAACTCAGACGAAAATGTGTGAGCACCGAAGGCAACAGTTCATATATATTTTAATATCCCTCCGTTAAGCATTAGATCCATTGCAATAGTAAACATAGGCATCACCAAGACGGAGGGTTTATAAAAACAGACTACTTGTAGATGCGTTCACATTAATTTTAGCCCAAAATAATAAAAAAATTTCTCTATTAATATAAAAAGGAGTTAACTAAGGACAGACAATTTTAAAGCTTACTACCAACAGCTTAATGAGTTGGAATGTAATATTTGTTTTCAAAAATATAACGCAACATTGATACTCGTCAACGATAGAGATTAGTATTACTATAGCAAGATAAATTTTGCTTTGAAAACAATTAAATTTGCAACAGTAGGCAGTCAAATTGTTAAGTCACATTTTTAAACTTTGTTCAATTTAATAAACAGAGATAATTTTTTAGCAAATGCATGTATATAATTAATTTTCATGTTTTATAGTGTATATAATTTTGGGCCGACCATAACTTGTTAATAATTTATCTGGAATGGTTGTTGTTTAAGAATTATTACTACATTTTAGTATATGTATTATGTTAATATATTGAGATTGAAATTATATGAATAGGTGTAACCTTATAGTCTAATAAAAAACATTAGAGGACCTTGCTCAGGGATAACTGTGGATTACAATACAAGGCCCAAAATTAAATTAATTTAAGAGAGGCATAGCCAATAACAAGGAAAGTACAAAAATAAATGGAATTTAGTAAATAATTAAGTCATATCAAGTATTTACCTTCCTCGGCATTCTGTAGCCATTCAATGAATTTTTTCATTTGTTCCAAAAATGTTGTTTTACCCTTTGAGTGTCCCTCCTTGTACCACTTTAAAATTACTTCTTCAGTCAACACATCAGCTGTAAAATATTATTTAGAAATTTAAATAAATACATTTTTGGATAGTGATACTGATAAATATTAAAATTCGAGAAACAATTGCTCACTTTTATAGAAGAGTAAAATAATTTTTTGGAAGACTCTCATAAAATTCATATTTTCATAGCAATATTCTTGAACCTTGAGCATGAGTGCCAATTCAGAACGCGCAGTAGTTGAGAACGCTGAAAACAATGGTGAATATTGCTTCAAATGTTTAAGTGCCTGGTCTGCTAGAAGTTCTTCTTTTTTGTTCCACTCAACTTGTGTCATTACAACTGTCCATACCTGTAAACAAATAGTTACATTCTTATTAAAACATAACTCCAACCATATAAATTTTAATTGTTTTGATCAAAATATTGACATTATTATGCATAAAAGTAATATTCACCAAAACAATAATTTCATGTTCGGGAATGTCATGCTTAGAAGACAATTCTTTGATATTTGAAATGATTTCTTTCATATTTTTGTTGTCATTAAAGTCATCATGAAGCTGAATTTCCAAGTTGCGTTTAGCTTCCTGACTGGCCTGGGCTAAATGTAACTTAACTACATCACTCAATCCTTTTTCTTCAAACTGTGCACGGAGATTTTCTTCAGTACGCTTGTTTGGAGGCAAGAAATCCATTAACCGTCCTTCGAGTCCTCCTTTTTTCAATACAGTCAGTAGATGGGCATTACCTACCTCCTGTTTGTATGTCACAAAGAGTTCAATGAGAAACTCTAAGGCCAACCCATCTTTAATCAAATGCTCCTAAAAAACATTAATTCATATTAAAATCATCAGTTGGATAAAATAACAATCTATGTATATTACAGAACTTACATTAGTAAGAACTTGAAGAACAGTAGGTGGAATTGAACCATTAGCAATCCACAACGTAGTCATACGTGCCAGTTTAATACGTTCAATGTCACTAAAACCTTTAATGAACAACAAAATTTTTTTCATCTCTTCCTCGAACATTTTCTCCAAATATTTATATCGGCGCATGAGTTTGATGAACACCTGTTCATAGTTTCGCATAGATACCATGTCCTCGGGCGCTTCAAAAACACATGCGTTTGTCTTCCACAGCTTGTCCCCATCCTGAGATATCGATCCATCTTGTGATATGGATCCTCCCGGAACTAAAAAAAAATTAAGTTGTAATGTCCAATGAAAACTTACAACAGAAAATATCAAAATGCTCACCTAAAAGACCTCCGGCAATCAGTATATCAAAGAGGACTTCACCGTAACGGCGATAATCAACTTTAGAACCAGCTTGATCAAGGAACTTCCAAATTGCTTCTAGGTCAGTGCCGGCACCGTTGAGGCCCCCAAGGATGTAGTCCCGGAAGCCGAAAGGATCGTATTTTTCTTTTTCATCTTTAAAATAGATAAAATAAAATAAGTTAATATATAATTAAGTAAACAAATATTAAGTCTTAATAAACAATAATTCTGAACACCATATCATGTGACTCAACATATTATTAATTTTAAAATATTAATTCATGACAGATTGCAAGAATGATTAAGTGGGGGCATGGCCCTGGGCCCACAATTAATATTGAACAGTAGTGCCCCTGGTGGATGGGACATTTCCTATAATGTATGGATAAATTATTACTATTTATCCCTAAGCCCAAGACTATCATAATCTTTATTCAGAATTCCTGACAGCACACCTTACACTGCATTAATATAATGCAAAAATGTTAAACTAATTAATTAATTATTGAAGTTTTAATAGAAAAATTACTCTAGATAAATATATTTACCTCTTTTTCTGGTCTTGATGCGTTGACCTGACAGTACCGGTTTTTCTGTTTTTTGACTCATACAACAACTCGCTGAAAAATATTTTTGTTACAATGAAACAAAGTGCTTACAACATATAAAACTAATTAAAAAATCTTGTATACGCTACGCTATTCTTTAGTTTTATTTGTCAACAATATGTTTTTTTTTTTTTAAATAGTTACAGAAGAGGAAAATAACGAAGAAATTTCAATTGAAATCAAAAAGGTATTTAATCTATTTATCATGTAATGCATAAGTATAAATGCAAATAAAAATAACTCGTAACATTTAAAAGATTATTACATATACATACATTTAAAAAAGTGTTAGATTTGATGTTTTGAATATTTTTGCGATAATTTTTTGTTTGTTTAATTACCTAGGTGGCTAGGCATTACAAAAAATAGTAAACACTTAATGTATTTTACAAGGACATTAGAATAATGTGTTGACTGTAATAGACATTACATAATTATTGGTAATCATTTCTTCAGAAAAAAAGATAAAATTCTGATTGTTCATATTTAATAAAGATATAAAATAACTTAGGTATTTTATGAAGTATATATTAAAAATTTAACATTTATAAGAATGCCCATTCTATGATTTCATAAATACTAACTACAATTAATTGTACCTACCTAAATACTTGGTACATATAATGCTATTTATTTTTAAAAAATACTGAAGGTTAACCTAGAATATCCATCCATACAGTAACAATTGGTGGAGGGGGGGGGGGCTCAGCTTTAATTTTTTTTTGGTTTAGACCATAATGTTGTGGAAAATACTGCACCAGAAACACTGGTATTGTAATGAAATATATAGTTATGATTTAACTTTAATTTGAGTTCTCTAAATAAAGCACGAATTTTTATGAGATTCCATATTGTTTTTTTATCTTTTTGGATTATCAGTAATCATAATATATATTAATAGTTTATACGCTACTGACAAATATTTTTTTTTGCATATTTCTTTTCATGTTAAGATGATTAATGAATGTTTTGACAACTTGATATTTAATGCATAATAGGTATATACTTTTATCAAAACCTGATATGTATGTAAAATAATATTTTGTCAAATACAAAATTCAATTAATACATTATTTTGTCAAAAAATGTTACTGAAAAATGTACAGTGTACTCTTAATTATCCGCAGTATTCCTCGGAATCATCAACATATCTATATGTATACAAAAAATATATACTTACATATATTAACATTATAAATCATTATCGGTTTAATTTGGGGATAATTTATAATTTTTAATTTGCGGAATTAAAAAAAATTTAATTTCCAACTTATTTTTTTAATATTATATTTTATAGATTATTTGCGGAATTTGTGTATTCATGGATGTCCTGCCACCCTATTCCGCGGATAATCGAGCGTACACTGTATTTGTTTTGCATGAAGTACCTAATAGTTGTTTAATTTATTTTAAATTGTTTTCATACCAATAAATTAATTATCAAACCAATAAGTATGGATACCTAATTGATTATATATATTTTTTTTACAATTAGATGTCTAATTTAAAATTGTATTTTTGCTTATTTGTAACACTTCTACAAAATTTGTGTATCATTTTAAGTGTATCAAAAATCTGTGCTTTTCCGTACATACATCAATATCTTAAGAATTTATTTTTTTAAAAACCTAATGTTTTTCAGTGCAGGGACAAATACATCTACAAATATGACATGCAGCCAACATGCTAAATAGGTCAAATGAAAAGTAACTCCTTGTACCTGCCTAATTTTTAATAGTCAAAAATTAAATAAAAAACAAAAAAACCTGTTCATAATTTTAGAGTGCTGAGTAGATAGAGGTACCTAAGTAGTATGTGAAAATATTTTAATGTTAGAACAGAGGAAATGTACTAAAAACTGACCTAATTTTTAACTTAATAATTCAACAATGCAAGTGATACCCAATTCAAACAAACATGATTAAAAATAAAACCCATTGTAAGGTCAAACATTGAAAAGACATGGAACGGCAGTGAGAGAATAGTAAGACAAGACAGTCAACAGGTAGGATACAATCGAGAATAGGATAAGTACCTACACTATGTTTAGGGAACGACATATCGAAACATAACCAAATAAATAATCGTAGGCACATGGCATAGCAGCAGACCAGAGTGGATAAGTGATACTCATTGTCGGTGGCAAAAACGTTACATCCAGAGACCAAACCGATGGTGATGTAAAGCTGAGAGAAAGGGGCAAACAAAGGGTAGCTGATCCCTCTAATTCGACCAACCGAGTATTTGATGGGTAACTAGGTGGGTTACCTGTGACCAGCAAGCAAGAATACATGCTTTGGCGAGGTGGTCGAGGGGTAATGTTCCGAGCACACGACCGACGACCATGTGACTGGCGAGTTCGTCGCCGAGGCTCGACCGCCCCAGGCACCATTTCGATGTACGCGGAACGGAGAAAATTGTCCGAAGAAACTGAAACGATGTCAAGGCCGTACACGACCGGAGACTCGATGGCAAAAAACGACGGATTTCCGTAGCCATTGTCCAACGGTCTATCACGCACGCACGCGCGAACCACGAGTGTGCGTGCGTACTCAAAATCCAAACACGAGCGAACGGGTTAAAAAGATTAAGACGTGCACGGGACGGCAGCCTCCGGTGCCGTGCGACCGCTTAGAGTGTTTAGAGATCGGACACGGCCGACAACAACGTGACAACCGCCGCGTCAGGGGGGGCCGCCGCAGCGCCGAAATGGCCGTTCGTTTGCTAAGTCGGCGCGACGAACCAACGACAATACCTCATCGGCCGGCCACCTTGACCGAAAAGTTTTTAAGTTTTCAAAACAGTGTCTACTTACAGAGTAACCTGTTGTCGACGCACGGATGTTGTTGAAACGGCGTAAAACGATCGAAAACGGATGCGGAACGGACAACGGAACAACGACCGGACTGCTAATGAATAATGATCGTGCGTAAAATTGTGTGCGTCGTACTGTAGTTCTACGTTCGTTCCTGGTCGTCGTTGGTTGGCTACACATGTCGGTGGTTATGGTACTGCGGGGCGGGGGGTAGAAAAATCCCCGTGCGGCCGCTTATGGGTAAACGGTGTTTGGGCGGCGCGGGAAGCGTTGACCGGGGCCCCAAAATACAAGCTGAACCCGTCTCCTGAAAATCCCGTTTAGCAGGAAATTCGTCGTCCGCTACCGATCTCGTGTGGTGGGTTTCGGCCATTTCAGCCGAACGTTCAAAAATTTTCCCAAAAAAAATGTCCGCTCGCAGTGCATCCACACTCCATGCACGGCCAGGCGACGGTTGCCAAACCTGCCTGGCCGCGTTCAAAACGACGTGCCCGCACGGTACTTCCTACACGGGTGGGTACTCACGGTAATTATTGTACCGTCATGTGTCGCACAGGCGCCGAAACTGGCAAAACTGTCGTTCCGCCGCGCCGTGGCCTCGTCGTCGAGCGTAGACAAGACGTAATACTATTACATCGTCGAGTACTCGAGTGTCCGCCGCCGTTTACTATATCATGAGTTTCATGATTCATGGTCGACGGTTGACGGTCGTCCGATGCGAATCGTCTGCGTCACTGTGCCTGCAGCTCATTTGTTAATAATTTATTGTTATACATATTATTATTCCCTCCTCCCACCGCTACACGACCCACGTAGCACGTACACGTCATACTTTTCTTACCGGCGACAAAATAATTATTATACGTGTTTCAATCCGCCAATGTCTGTAAGGAAAAAAAAAAAATTAAAACGCACTTCTCGATTTTCTACGACACAATAATTAATAGCAATAGGCCGCAACCGTGATATTTCTCTATGGTCTGTACGCCGTACAATATTGTCAACCTTCCTGATGGTATCCGGGTATTAAAAATCTAAAAATTGGTGTTAGAACGTCCAGAAACGTTTCAAACCGTGATGATATTATTTTTTTTTTTTTAAACAATATTATCAAACATATTTCATGGCTCACGATCATGATAAATAAGAATATTTTATAGAACAATTAATGTGTCAAAGTCAATAGTCATTGACCTATTATACATTTATAATTTATTTATTATAGGCCAATCGTCGGAGTAATGAAAAATTACCTCAGTGATTGATGCCGGAAACCCACTTTTATTATTTATTATAATTTATGTCGTACATAGTGCTTACTGTATAATACTGCACACTTGCACAACCATGATACATATAATATTATGGTTGGATGAGTAGTGAGTGGAAGTGAGTTGGGATAAAATAATTGCATCGTTTTAATTAATTATGCTTAAAGTTGTATTATTATTAAAAATAATCCTGCTATTAATTACTATCTAGTATCAAAAGTTAGATTTTAAAATCGAGAATATTGTGGGTGTTGGAATTTTGATATATTTGTCAGTTTTGTTAACTCTTAGACTTACTTTTTTACTTGGTAGATACTGAATGAGTTAGTGAAGTTAAGTCAACGTTAAGAAAGCAATAACGCAGTAAAGCTATGAGTTAAATGTTAGGTAATGGTTAATGTGACGAGGACATCCTGATTTTGGCAGGATCTTAGATATGTGCCGTTAATGTTGTGGTCAAATAGAGACTTAAAATACTGAAATGTACACAAAATCCACACAAAAAATTCATCGATTACAGAATTGTTTTTTGTTGATAAAAGATATTAATTTGAATTTATATTATTTAATAATTTTTAAAGATATTTATTTGATTGCATTTATTCAGAATATAGATATTTACCCAAAGGAAAATACAAGTTAAATGTTGATTGAAAAAAAGTCACTGTAATCGATGTGTAAAAACGGAATTCAATAATTTATCATTGTAGACGAAAAGCGAGTCAGAGATGGTCTATCGACTGCCAGCCTATATTCAATATATTATTTCATGATCTGTTAACGTGTTTTTTTGGTTCTTTTGATCTTGCCTAACATGATAAATATAAAAATTATTATTCTTTATCAATTTTTTTAATAACTTAGTTAAAAAAGTAACAACAATTGGAAAGAGTTATTTTTTAGAGAAACTGGATTTGAAATGAGTTCCTTTTTTGAATAAGGAACAATAGATCTGGAACGAGTTTATATGGTAAGTAATGAACGGAGAACGGAACGAGATCCTTTTGAAAAAGTAACTTTCCCAACACTGTTTTTCTGCTGTTCGCAAAAATACGGCAAATAATTAACTGGTCAATGAGTGAGGTTTTAACTTTTAATTATCTATCTACTAGGACACTAGGTATGAATTATGTTATAGTACACGAGTATAAGACGGAACAAAATAAACAGGTACTCTGTTAACATCTTTGCGGTTTAAAATAATCGCATCGATAGTAGGTATATTATAAAAATAATAATAAGCTACTTTTATTTATTATTATTGTAAGGCCTCAACATCAAGGTCGTAAACTCTTAACTTACTACTTAGACATACCTAATATATAGGTATGAACTCACGTCTCACAGTTATAAAGTGTACAATATATTATAAGTTATTACTTATAAGCTTACAAAAGATTTAATATCATGGACAGAATTTTTTTTTTTAATGTATTAATGTATTATGTACTTATATATTCATATATATATATACATATGTAAGTATAAGTCGCAACTAATATGTACAAAATTTAAAAAAATTAAAACTAAATTGATTAACTACGTAATAAATAATAATGATAATTATTATAATTTATAGTTATATAATTAGATATTATATCTCGTTTAACAGACACCAATCATCGAGTAAGTAAGTAATTGTAATTTTTTTTAAAAGGTATACCTATAATAGGTATTATACTCATATTTATTTCACTCTTATTTAGATGTAGACTATAAGTCAATTACAGTTATATTATATGACTGTGGCTACAAAACATGACAAACATCAATTATATCATCAGTACCGTAGCTAGTTGGTGATTCAGGGCTTATAGGCCACTGTAATACGAGTCCACTCCCCAAAATGCAGACTTACTTTACCCGGTAGTAGTCGGGCCTTAGACATCAAATTACTGTAACCCCCACCGAAAAAATAGGTCTCCCGAAAAAAATTGTTCACCATATTAACCATACATTGTATTAACTGTTTCATTTACCAATGTTTACCTACCCTGAATTAGGGTATAATTAAAAAACTAAAATACCAAAATTACAATATGAATAATATATTAATATCCTAATATTATCGAATTATATTATACTCGTACTATTATAGCTGATTGTAATTAATTGTATATTTGTATTACAATATATTTGATATTTACACAATATTTACGTATACAAACGTTAATATATTAATTTAATCTTAGTCTTAGTTTTTGGAACTTGTAGTGTCCTGGTGTTTAATGTTAGTTACTTGTATTCAATTTGTTTGAAAAATAATAACAAAAGTAAATATTGATGCACTTATTCATGATGAACTGGCCACCAAGGATATCTGTTTCGCATCCAATACATATAATCAATGCGATGTAAGGGGTCACATTATTGGGATGTGTATAATCAAGAAATCAATGTTGAATTAAAACCCAGTATTTTGAAAGAATGTCCTAAAATATCAAAAAATCATTCAGATTCAACAAGTTTACCAAAAATGAGGGTTAAATTAATGACACAATTATGTACATTGTACATTATACATATATTTAATAAACAATACAAACATTGAAACATGTGTATTAACTTTAAACTATGACATAAATATGTTTTCAGTAATTTTGTGGCAGATGGAATTAATTGTCATAGGGAAGTGCAACAAATTAAATCGTTAAAATGTAGAATATGTATTAAGATTGGATACGTTTTTTCAGATAAATAAACGAAAAAAGGTTGTTTCTTTGAATCTAAGTAAAAGTAAGTCCAAACTCCAAAGTAAACAATACTAAACGTATTAAGATGACATGACACAACCACACGTGTATAGTCACTATAAACGTATAGACATGTATATTGTAAAGTACTTTAGTAAAAGTATTCAAATACTTTTAGGGTACTCAAATACCTATTTTAAATACTTTTTCGAAGTATTTGTATTTAAAATCAAATACTTCAATAATTATTTTTAGATTATATATTTTATATTTTAATTTTGATCACGTGAAATAAAAATTTATCATAATCTATTTATTAGTTTATTACTGTGGATAATACTCGACCAATAATTAAAAACTTCGACTAAGAAAACAGTTGAGTAGATATTTTAAAGTTCAACCCAATGATACGGTGTAAAATATAAGCAATATAAAGTTAATGTAAAACACAAAAATCTTTTCGATTGATTTATAGGTAAAAAATATATTTTATAGACAAATTTGAAAGTACCTATCTATAAATACATTTTTCATGTATGTATTTATTCAAATACGTATAGGTATTTTAAATATTTTTCAAAATAGTCAAGTCAAAAAAAGTCTACCTACGCCTTCACGGACCTTGCAAACTGGAATCGCTTTCAGTTATAGTATACATGCAGTCTGCAATAAATAAAATAAATAATAAATAAATAAATAAATCATATAAATAAGACAATAAGAATGAGACTTATAAGTTGTGTTGAGTTATGTTAAGTGCCGCATGACACTCCATGCTTATAAGTGTTAGAGAATTGTTATCAGACACAAATATTGAAATTACGGGGTCGTGTCTTCCACCCGACATCTGGAGCCTCGAATTGCCCTCAAGAATTTGATCAAATATATCAGTATATCAACGTACAATACAATTTTATGTGAAATACCTTATCTCACCAAAACATAAAAACTAATTGTTAAAACACAGTTTAAATAATCATAAAGAAAATTCAATATAATATATCATATTATAAACACAAGTGTGATTCGCCAATCATGCTTAGTGCTCACCCCCATTTTTTCTTTTACCAATGAATTTATACAAATTCTGATTTTTTGAATGTTTAAATATACACAATGACGCAACTTATTTGAATTCTTGAATTTTTAGCACTACTTAAGGTGTGTCCTATGGCGATACGAGCCTCTGTTTTTCAAATAAGAACTCCCTTTTTTACTGTAATTTAAGTAGTGCATCAATTTTTTAGAAATTGTGGATGTAGCTACTTCATTCAAAATTCGAATGATAAGTTTTTTAGTTATTATCATGTTTGTACTAAGGATTACAATGTACGATACTGTTAAAGTCTCCATCCGATGGTTGCGACTTGTTACGCTTCCGCCTGTCAGTGTATATTGTATAATATACCTAAATATTCTTATATCTTATGTATTAGTATTACGATAATACGATCAAACTTGAAGTTATACCCCAGTGACTTAAATCGTTTTTAAAACAATAAAGTTATTATGAACGTGCAAAACGGTTTTATGTTTATCGAATCAGTATACCCTAAACGAACAATTTTGAATAAGTAATGTTAATTAATATTCAAGGCGTTAAGCATGAAAGGATTAAGTTAACCGTGAACCGAGATTTTAAAAATGTCAGTTGATGCTGTGCGATTAATAACATGATTGTGCCGTACTCGCCGGGTAGTAATAAACAATGTTTTGTTTTAAATATACGACGACGGATTCGGACGAAATTCGAAAGGTTCGGACTAGCTGGTGACGACTACACGACGACGACGCCGCCGCCGCGCGGCGAGGTCACGATGAGTGGGTGATAAAAGACTTAAATTAAAAGGTATATAGCTAAGCACAAGGACGTCAGAAGCGCCGGACTCGGGGATGAAAAGTTTCAGGGTTCGGCGGTGCGCGACTTCGCGGCGGGGCCATCGGGTGCGGCCGATATACGGTGCCGACGGGACGCCATCGCCAGGGCGAAACCACGGGGAGTATCAGGACAGCTGTGCGTTGCGGTGTTGTCCGCAGATTTTCTCCCAGTTGTCTCATCCCGCCGGCCGAGTCGCAAAGCCTCCGATCGCCGACGATTCCGCAAGCACCGAGATTATAGTGTTCGACACTCTCTCCGACTTAGATAATTTATTAGTATATGATCTAAGCTCTCCGAGCTATAGGTCACCTTTCGTCGCCGGCACAACAGTCAACGTCTTCAGAATTTGCAAGACCGTCAAGCGCATAACATCGCGCACTAGCCGCTCGTCGTCAACCATCGTCGATATCGCGGCCGTCGTGGCCGGGCAAAAATATTATTGGTGACCAGTGGCCACTTACTTGCAAACATCAATTGCACCACCCATTCACCATCGCGTACCCCCCACGTCGCCTCGTCTTGTCTGATGCCTTTTTTTATTATTAAAATTATTGTTTACTGTTTTTTTTTGCATGATTTGTATTGCATTTTTTAATTTTTTCGGCATACAACTAATTCAACATTTTCAATAGAGTTAAGAGCTTTCTTAAACCTATGTTATATAAACATACGATTGTGAGTTGTTTAATTATGCAATAAAAATGTTGTTTCTTATTTTAAGTTATACGAATACGAATACAATTTTATTTATTTTAACAGGATAATGGCTCACGAAGATTATTAATCATTTAACCAACATGTTTTTTTAGTTTTGTACCAAATCTCAATAAAATATACTAAAGGTTTTTGCCAAGTGAAAGTAGGTATACTTTTACAGGTGTGGTTACATTTCTCTGCCCTAAAACACACGGAAAAACACGGACAAACCATTGTAAACCATCAATCGCTCAGCTCAGAATCTAAAACAATAATAATTATTATTGTTTTTATTGTTGTTGTATGAACATCACATTGTGTCTACATTAAAGACTAAAGTATATATACTGCGTCGATTCACAGGGGTCTGGCGATCGAATCCGCACAAGCTGCCAATTATGTCAATGATAACGAAATAATGAAAAAAGACAATTTAAAAAAAAATAAAAAATACTTACTAAGCAAATTATCATTAAATATATTTTAAAAAGTCCGTAAACACTCAAAATATTTCGAAAACTTTACGGCTACTGGCTATAATACTAATTACTATGCTAATTGGATACCAAATTGTTATATTTATATAATATGAGCGGCCTTTTGATGGCCCGAAGTCCGTGGTCTTTTTCTATAGTACCTATCCACGTGAGGAAGACCACTAATAAGGTCTAAAAGATATATTAAAATAATTGGGAATGAGAGCAGTTAAGCTCCGGCTTCTGTATAATATTGTACGTTTGTTTTTCAAATGGCCAAACTATTATTGTTATTAGTAATTATTTTTGTGTTCTTATTTCGTCAATAAGCTTGACAATTCAATACAATTCCTAGCAAGCCGTATAAATTAATTTTACTTCAGCCCGTTGATGCGCCTATTAAAAATAATGTAATACCTATTAAATAAAACCAATCAAATAACATAACAAAAACGTTTTTTCGTGCGTAAATCTACATAGTTGTTGTACAAAGAAAAAATTAATGTAAGACTAAGATTTGCGGTTTTAGTTATTTTGTTGTACCTTAAAAAAGTTAAAGAAAAATAATAATTCATTGGTACCTATATGAAACTTGTAGAGTACCTAAATTATTATGTTTTATACGTAAATTAGGTACATGTAGATTTCTCAAAAATGTAAAAAGAAAAAAATACACACAGTCGTTGATTTTAAAGAGTTAAAGTCGGTGCCTTTGGAAATATCGTTTTTATACAGCTAACCTACATGCCACGAAGGGGATTGCACTTTTCAAATAAAAACAAAAGTTTGTTGGTCTTAAATTTAAAATGGTAATTTTTTTGTGGGGGGGTCGCAACGTTTGTCTTAAAGGCAGGTAAACGCGATGATGATACTGATTATACTATTTTTTTCATTTGTAAAGACCAGGAGCTATAACTGATAAATTCGATGCCGTTCGATTTAAGGTAACCATATTGAAAATTGCTGTACTTTGTAACTGATTAATTGAATGTTCTATTGCATATAAAAGGTAATTTGTTCATTAATGCCAATATAATTGTTACTGTTCATAATAATACACTGTGTCACTGTATAATATAAATATAATTACGTGATTAATTATAATTAGTTAAATGTTAAATGACTTAAATGGTTAATGTATTTAATAATTAAACTAATAAATTATTGTATATTTTTACCGATATGGGAAGCTTAAACTCCCGTAACATAATATATCTATATATACCTGACCCAATAGTTGTTGAATCATTTTATTCGGCTATGTCGTATGCGCTCTACGTCTACCTGCGATTACGAGACGTTTGTCGTAATAACGGAATGAAGAATTTAATATAAAATATTGTCAAAATCGAATGAAATATAAAGCAGGCAGTGGTTCTAAAAATGGTAATTGTGTGAGGGTGAGCGAAATGCTCATAGCGTCATCAATGACGGGTTAATCTGTAAATACTGGGCTTGAAGAAATCTATAAATAGTTATTACTAATTAGATATCAAATGTTTCCGAAGTTCAAACAATTTTCTATTATTATTATTTTAACATTTTGTGATAGTAACTGATTAGCACTGGGATGTGGAATGACAAACAAAACCAAAATTCAACTGACAATTATGATAAAAATGTATACTGAACTTTGAACATTGATAGTTGGTATTACATTTTACAAAATACATTTTTGTGGAATTTATTTAAAAAAAAAAATGTCTACAACTTACGGAGACCGGTAGCCCCCAGAAATTGCGGGTCAAGTGCAAATGCTCCATCTGCACTTGTGTAAATCAGGGCCTGTCTGATGGTTGGTAAGAGTATAATGCACTTTTTGACCATACGTACTTACTTTTAAACATGTTTGTTCGTCATTTTAACCTCTCTTACATAATTCCATTTATGACTTATTACAAGAATAAAATGTCTTGAATCTTAATGTCAGTGCAGAATGACGTGACGTGACAGCAAGGCCGTAGCCAGAAAAATATTTAGGGGGGGGGGTTGGAGTATATATATGTTATATTATGAAAATATAATTTAAATTAAACTAATCTTTATTTAAAAAATAATTCGTGGGGGGGGAGTTGAACTCCTCCCCCCTGTCTACAGCCTAGGTGTACACTGTACAGTATGCAATATACATCAGCTGTTAACAAACTATCTGTGTTCGGCGGAGTCCTAGGGGCTAGGGCTATAATATAATAATATTTGGTTTGTAATGTTTATTTTACTCACAATAAGTAATAACCCATTATTTGTTTTATAACATTTTAGATACGAATTTGTTGAAATTTATGGTTGCTTTTAACGACTCATCGTTTGTGTCATTTACGCTTAAATTATAAAAAAACAAATCGAATATTAAGCAAATCTTTTATGAGTTATGTACCTATACATATGTATTACATGAGCTTATCTCCTTCCTTAAACATTTCCTAATAATACGTCGCTGAGTGGATACGTATTTATTTGGCTTCTACAACTATTTTTGTTATTATTATTATTATTATTTATTACTACTACTCTTACTATAACGATTAATAATAATAACTTATTTTTATTTCAAGGTTGTGCGATTTTTGGCTATTTAATTTTGTTTACACTACAAATAGTAATAGAGATTAGAATTTAGACACATTTTCACAATAAATTATAAAAATATGCTCCTGGATTCAATTTTAGTTGTTTACTCAGTGGCGTATCCAGGAGGGGAGTTAGTGGGCACAATCTCCTCCCCCCGAAAATTTTTGAGTAATAGGTAACAACATTTTCATAAATAAATCATTTTCAGATAAAATTAATATAGAATAAATAAGAAAAATATCCACCCCCACAAAAAAAAAAAAACTCAGGACACCACTGTATGCATAACAAATTTGAACAGTTATTAATGATGAAACATGTTGCAAGTAATTTGATGGATTTATTTGTATAATTGAATATTAAAATTATTACCAAGTAATAATCATATTTTAAAATGTATAAAACTTTAAAATTGGATATCTATGAATGTGTATAAAGGGCAAGAGTTATATATATATCATATATTTTTAAACTAATTTATTATTTAGAACTCAATTATTTTTTAACCAATTGTCAAAAAAAAGCGTAGGACATAGGTTAATATTTAACTAAAATTGTTGTATACAAAATATAAAAAAATACAAGTTTTTTATAAATAAATAATTTAGTATAGGTAGTGTGATACATCAACAAATCAACATCTAATAACAAAAATAATTATAAACTGTAATAAAATACTTATTTGTGTACAAAACTCAAATAATACTATACATACATGTTAGTTTTATTAATTAAAAAATTAATTTTTCCGACAATAAAATAAAATATAAGCTTCAGGAGAACAAATTGTTGAAGAATCAATTTCATACACCCGGACATCATCAAACTTATACCATCTGTAAAAAACACATATATTGTGCACTTGAGCATGTCAAAAATATTTAAGTTTTAATTGAACTATGTGATTACTTGTTTATTGAATTTTTAAGACAACTAGCTGTGTAATGCCCACCATCAAGTGATCCAATATGATTTGATACACCATATAAACAGTACTTCCAATTACGGTGTTCTAAACCATTGATAAAATTTGACATATCCAGATTCATTTTAGGGAATTCAACATTTGAATTCTTTTTGTAACCATTGCTTGAAAATCTAAATAATGAAATTATCAGCAAAATTGTATTCATATTAAAACATAAAAACCAATAAAATACCTTTTCAAATGTATGATTAAATATGGAGGAAGCCTCATTATGTCTAATTTTTTTGTAGCATCCCTGCTGCGTTTACATTTAGGGCAATGCCAGCCACATATTGATTCACCATTTAAGTATAACTGAAGGCAATCCTAAAATATAATATCATATTTTAATTTTTATATATTTTATAACACAAGATTTTTTGTAGTTTTATCCAAATAATTATTTAATTTAAATTTATTATTTATATACATCAATATTAGGACACTTGCAAATTCTTGTAGAATATCTTGAACAAACTATATAAAAATAATTTTAGTCAATTTCATTGTTGAAATGAATATTTTTTTTAGCTATTTGCTAATTTATAATCATATAAGTGGCATTTATATATTTTTTAATTAGGGAGTTTGTCAAAATGTAAGAAAATATTTTTTTTTTTAAAACATTTGTGCTCTATTTTTAGGTATTTGACAATATGACGAGTCGTGTTAGAGTAACTGATTGATATCAAATTATTATGTTTATGATTTTTATAATAACGTTTGTTTTTTAATCACAATTTATGACTATTATCAAAACATAATAATTAATAATAGTAAAAAAATAATAGTTTTTCAAATTTAAATTGATATAAAGGACGTAACTTTACTTTTAACAAATTATTTGGAAAATAAATTTATTTACAATGTAATAACTACTTTAAAGTTTAAATTTTTATCAAAACAGAAATTGAACGGTTCATAAATTGAATAGTGAAACAGATTATTATTTTGAAGTAACTGAAATCAACTAGATAGACAAATTTACAAACTTCACCCAGATAACTCTCACTACATCAATAAAATAAATAAATACTTTGACTAAACTGTATGGATAGTAAATGAAAATACATATAAAAAAAGTAACTTACTGAAAGAGTACATCTGTTACCCTCAGATGGCAATGGTAGACTAAGACTTAAAAATGGTTCAAAAGTAACGGACTTTTCAAAACATGTGTCACAAGATACTGTTGATTTTTGCTGACCATAAAATAGTTGTTGGATAATGGAATTGTTTGCTTTAGTCCAATTTCCCCAATCTTCTTCGCCAGTTTCTTTTGAAGCACCTAAAATAATCCTATTGTCCTCTGGCTAAAAAAAATAGATGATATGAATTATTAAATAATGATAATTTATGAGATAATATTTTACTTGATTTAAATCATCGTGAAGCCAATCCAAGAGAATCGTTAAAAATTCATGAGAGTCTTGTTGATCATAGTGTTTGAACATATCTTTATATTCTCCAATTGTATCCTAATTTTTTTTTAAATAATTATTTTGATATTTATGTATTGTAAATAAATTGTTTTATTTTAATTTATGCAAACTTAATACTTATACTTCAAATAAAACATTTGATGAAATATAAATACATTTTGTAATTTGCATAACTAAATTATGTTGTGAAATTTCATAAATTTACTAACCTTAAACTGTTGACACTGAAAACTCCTGCCAGATTGTGACCACAAGTTTTTAATGACGTTACTAAATTCTTTGGCTACTAAACCTTTTGTTCTACTTTTAAAATTATTGAATTTACTATAAATGTTTATAAAATATTTTACAAGATCTTCAGTGCTACTTAAACATTGCAGTATTGAATTCATATAACATGTGTTTCCTAAATTTTGTAATCCTCGTAACCCATCTCCTCCCTAAAATGTTAAGAAACAAAAAATTTAAAAATTAATATGAAGCAATTACAATTGTTGGAATTTATAACTTAAACAGTATGAACAAGAAGCAGTGTAAACTTGTTTTATTTGAAAGACAACAAACTATGACTGACCTAGCAACACATTAACCTCAAATTGACTTAACTTAGAAGGTACAAAAAAGTTCAATATACCACCCACCAGAAATTATAATCAGATATCAATTTCATTGAGTCTTTGCCGTGCCATCAATTGTATGAATATAACAAAATTAAAATATTAATTTATTTCAAACAATAAATAAATAAACAAATTGACAGCAAAATAAAAAAATACTGTAGCTATGCCAACTTTGTAACCAAAGGGGTATTACTTTAAAATAGAATACTTATTATAAAATATAGAAATACAATACTTTTATATTATATACTTGATAAAAGGATTTTTTTCTGTGATAACCTACATTTCAAATTAAAATATTTTGAAGCAGAACACATTTTATTTTAACTTTAAATCCCTAGTTACAAACCAAAACTTTAATTTATACACTCAACAATTAAAAAAAAAAAAAGAGTATGAAAGTACATTTTATTAAAAAAATAAGCTGCCTCGAAAAATATCAAATTAGGTATTCAATAAAAAATAATTTTTAAGCAATAATTGATAACAACAAAGGATCTCAAACAGATTTTATACTGCACTACAAATGTGAATTAGGATTAACCTTGTACCACTAATGACTATATACAAAACAATTCAAAACGATGAATCAATGAATTGTAAAAAACATTTTTAATGTATTTGATTAATATGTCGGTCCCGAGGATATATTATTATGGTTCCATTGGTTGGCAGAGGAATTACTTCCCAGGGACTGTTTTCTAAATATTTATTTCCCTAGTCTAACCACAGTTTGAAAACAACAGAATTACAATAATGAGTATTCTACACTAAAATAATTACTTGATATTATATTTAAGTTAATTTGACTTCAATAAATTAAAAATATTAAAAAATATCTTACAATGATTTTTGTTCTAGAAACTATTAGCAGATCATCTGATGGTTTGGTAGAACGGTCTATACGTGGAATTGAATTTAAATCTGTGTCCTAAAAATAATTAAATAGTATTATACAATCAACACAACATTGGTACTAAAAATACAATATTAATCATAATACTTGATTTTTGTATTCGTGTACATAAGAATCAACATTTTCCAAAAAGCCATTTTCAAGTGATAATCTTCTATTTTCTAGTTGTTCAATATTATTTGGTAACTATAGAAACAAATGTGGTTAAAATAATTTATTAATTTATTTCCTAAATATACATTTTAAAGATCTCAATACTTCATTATTTTCGTCATCTAATTCATCATTATTTTTATACAATGGTTTAATGAATTCTGGGCTCACAAATTGATTAATTTTAACAGGTGGCTGCAAAGTATAAAATACATGTTTAAATTGGTTATTTATTTATAGATATTTTGTTTTTAATTAAATATCTTGATAGTTAATACCTTTGTAGATCTATCAAAAATGGGTACATGTGGTTTGTTAATCGGTGTATGGGTTAATTCCTGAGAATCAATATCTTCTTCACTGGAATAATTGTCTCTATGATCCAACTTTGATTTAATATCTGTTGTTAAACCATTATACAAAGTTGATTTAAATTTTAGTTTAGCCAAATCATTCTGTACGGTACCCAAAGATGGATATTGAATCGGCTTATCTAATAATAAAAAGAATATTAAATTAAGTCAAAATAAATATTATAAATATTCAATACTTTCAAGTTTCTCATATTCAGGTTCTGGATCTAATTCTATATCTGAAAGAGGTTCAACATCCTTATTTGATTTTATTATACTATTTTGAGTAGTATTCCATGGACATAAGTGATTAAAATCTTCATAACCGCCCTTGAGAAATTTTAATTTTTTACTATTATCACAAGTTGTATCCCATTTAAGTAAGGCATTTTTGAGATTAAGTAATCTTTGATCATCATCTATATCTTCTGTTCCTTGATCTAATATTACAATATAATTGTAACTGTGTCTATTCATCCATATTTCTTTAAACTGATCATCTAATTTGTTTGTTAAAATGTCAGGTGTTAAACTAAAAAATTATAATTGTTTTTCATTAATATAATGTCTTTTATAAAATGGAGTTAATTATGTAATTTTACCCTAGAACTAAGTTCTCTTTTGGTATGTTAATTACATCACAAGAAATAATTTTTTTTTTATTGAAGATATCTGATGGTCTGGTATCAAGCAAACAAATCTTTTTTCTATCTGTATTGTCCAACAGATATAATAAGTTTTCATTAGTTATTGTACTTTCAAACTCAAAATTTAATTTTTCCTCAAAACGTTTTCTGTTTTGATTAGAATGTTTCATCAATTTAGTATTATCTTTTTCTTTTGTTTTATCTTCATATCTGAAATAACACCATTATTAGTTTATAAATAATCAAAAGTTTAATTATATTCCTTTAAATGACCTTAATTTTAATTATACCTAATGACCAACACACTTTTTTTTTCCTGATTAACTGACAGCAGAGGCGGCTCTGTCTTAACAATACTACTTTTAATATACCTTATTAGACTCCATAATTATTTGAAATGTCCAATAGGAAATATTTGAAAAAAATGTTTTGAGGAGAACAAGATATCTTCACATAGATTGAACAAGAATTTAATATTGGGTCTACTCAACAATAAATTTACTTATAAAAAACTTTAATTTTAATTTTATTATTTATAATAGACTGACATAAAGATCAGATAAAGTGTTACAACTTTTTGAATAATACAAAGTAATAAATTAGTGTCAATTACCATTTAATAAGTAGCTTCTAGATAAATGATAAAATTACTTAATATTAAAAAAATTTCTATTGGAAATATAATATAATACTAAAACATAGTTTTAGTATAATGTGTAAGGTGTATGTTCAGTAGATTTTATAATTTAAAATATTTAACCAGAAATAATATTCTAGAATATAAATTAAATACCTATTAGTTTAGGCTCTTAGCTGATCAGTCAGTCAGTCAGAACATGTTTAATGATATAAATAAATATAAAGAAAGAAAAAATTATGAAAAATCTAATGAATAAGTGTAACACTAATATTTTGTTACAACATGTGGCCATAGATAAATTATAAACCATTTATCAAATACCTATTTCTTGATGTGTAATTTATCTTAAAATTAAAATTTTTATATTTATACCTACTTAAGATCAACAACAGAAAAACTTACCTTTTTTCCAAACTCTCTTTAAGATGGGTCAACATTTTTATAGCTTTTTTTAAATTGTCTTTGTACATAAGATTGATATAATCTTTATCATTCGTAAAAGTTTTTTTCATAACTTGTAGAATTTGACAATATTTCATTAAATAAATATACACAACTTCTTCATCGTTTTCATTATTTGCAGTCATGGCTCCTTCAAACAACAATTCAGCTTTTTTATTTAGTCTGTAAAAAATTAATATTCTTGTTACATTTAAATGTTTCTTTCCGATTATTATTAGTTCATACGTACGATATAACATCCAAATCCTTTAGTTTATCTGGTATTTCTGTCATTGTATCTAATTCAGCAATACAAGCCGCAAGGTGAAGGTCTTTTTTATTTCTCATGGTTAGTCTAAACATTATAATAAATGCATCAATATTATTATTTATGACAGCTTAAATTGGTATATATTGGTATGTGAAAAGTAATACGTTTTGAAGGACATTGCTTACCTTTGGTTTTGATGAGGCGTTTTGAAGTCTTTATATAAAATGCTCTTTTAGCAATGATATTCACAGTATTTATTTTCAGTATCTACTGCAGTCAGTGATTTTTGAAATCAATTATTTTTGAGACGTTAATTTGCAAGCACAAACATTGCATACAACCCCGAAGAGTAGGGTGCAATAATTAATAGACACCAAATTTATGACATTATCATTTTCTCAATAGGAAACTACAAAATATAATTAATACTTTAAAGTATTTGGTATTGGTATCTACCACAGGATTAGTGATTACGGATTAATAATATACTGAGTACCCACCAACGGGTGATAAGTGAAGCACTGACCTTCTCACGCTGTGGCAAGAGACCCAGCGCGATCTTGTGTTTAATCTACTTACTAATTCCCTCGCATTATTAATTTGTAACATGTTTATGTTTATATTTATGGTTCTTGGCAAAATCTATTTTGTCAATAATATTGTCTTATTGTCATGATGTTAATTGTTATAGGTGTTATAGTGATATACAGTAGGTACCCAACAGTATAAACCAGATGCCAGAAGTTATCAACCTTTTTTTTACCGATGGCCAGTAATTTAAATTTTTCTTTTAAGACGTAAGTTAATATTTAAATACCAGGTTTAGCCGTACAGGCATCATTAGACATATTTAATCACGTTTATTTACTGTACACAAGTATAATAATCTAAATGCATATTTTAATATTTATTACTTATTAGTTACTAGCTGAATTACTCAGCTTCGCCCGTTCAAAGTTTTATCCGTTTTAAAAATTCTTTCACCTATAACAAAGACTGCTAATGTTACATAAGCTGTATTTTACCAAAAAAAAAAATTATGGATCCTTATGAAAATAAAAAGTTGGATTTGATGTAGTGACGAATTCAACACAAAGTTTGAATTATATAAGTGGTGGCTTACCACCCCTACCTGATAATATACTGCTCGCATAATCACAAGTGAGTCGCAAGGGCAACGCCCGGCTGGGTGGGTATAATATAATATAATCGAAAGTGTCCTGCAGACTGATTCACTGATTGATCAACGTAAAGTCCAAATAATGATAGTTTGAGGCTTTCAATTTTAAAACTTCTATAGTTTTAAATACAATTCAAAACGATTTTCAGACCTTAAATAATTTTTGAATAATCATTAGATTGAAGTTTGATAATGTATATTAGCTGTAAAGATGTTTCAGTATATTCTAGATTTATGTTAAAAAGATTTTCAATAATAAATTAGTGATTCGTTTTGCGACAGTCTAAAGAAATAAAATGTAGATATGTATCTAGGGATAAGATATCTTTTTCAAACATATAAAATACTATAATTGTTGACTATAATATAAAATAATTTAAGGCTAAAACTTAAAAGCATTGTTAATGGATTGTCATATTGAAAGTTTTCTATTGTTACTGCTTTGTACACTGTTTCTAACCTCAGGTCACGACCCAAATTTGAAGTCATGGAGGATTTTATATACATATAGTGGGTTGTAAGTGTAAAATTCACATATCACCAGGTACTATTTCATATTTTTTGATTTTTATGAATACTAAAATATAAAATATATATATTACTAAAACAATTAAATAACAAAATATCGAGGAAAAATATTCGTTATAAATATCATAAATAATGTTTAGATATTGGTTATTATGTTTTAGTTCATATTTGTATTATTTTATATTATAATGAGAATTATGTTTAAAATTACCTATGTTTTATGATTTTTTAATGATGACGGAAAGTTAAATTTAAAATTTTAGGGCCACACCTATTAAGGTTGGGATCCACTGACTTAGTGCTTACTTACAAGACTGAGTATTAACAAATAAAACATTTAAAAAAGTAAATACATTAAGTTAATTATTTAATTATTTATTTTTGAAATAAACTTTTAAGAATTAAAAATACGCTAAGATAATTTTCTCTGTATCCATCAGAACATAATTGTAAACTTAATTTAATTGTTTTGTTTTTAATATAGAATTGCTTGTGAGTGCCCTTTGGCACATTACTATTTTTTTTTGTTATATTGCATTACAGTTCTTTAATTTTGTATGCATCCTAAATTTTTTATACTTTTTCCAGCGATCACTAGGTTATATTTATAACCATCCAGTATCTACTTATGTCTGTTATATTTATTAATTCATAGGGTTTACTGCTTAGGTATCTGGATGAATTACGATTTCCAGTTTCCATTACATAATTTTATAGTTAATTTAATAATTTTTCTTTTTTAATTTATTTGACTGAGAGTGTCTTTATTTCTCTAACTATACTCAAGTTAATTTATTTTTATACTTTTCCAAATTCCTGCGAATTCAAAGTCACGCCTGAATAATCATTATCTAATTTATTAATTTACTTATTATTAGTTTTTGGGGTTTCGCATGGATTGCAGTCTCCGATTTTATTAGGTGCGACGTAGATACTTAGTACTTTTCTGGATATTTTTAGATGTGGTTTGGTACATGTGGACTTCTTAACGTTCTTCAGTATCTAACAATGACTAATGAGTGTCGAGAAGTAATTACCAACAAGACCTATCGATATTATTATTTGTGTTGATAAAATTACTTTATTTGTGTTATTAAATGACCTAATATTAATTATTATCTAAATTCTAATCTAATTTATAACTATTATAGTATAATAATTAATATTGTATATAAATACAAAATATAAAATACCCAATACTTTGTCAGTAGGTTTCCATTTGTACCTTCCCACCATCACATTTTAGCTGGGAGACAATTATTCATTATTGAAATATTATTATCTCACAATAACACTCTTAAAGATATTATTAACAGCAAACTAGCAAAGATCAAGTAAAGAAATAATATTGGCTTGTAGTTTGTTAACAACTATATGTCTATATGGAACTTTAAGGATTACATTATAACCATTAACCAATTAGGAGAGAATTGAAATCAATAACTGAATAACAGTAGGCAATTGTTATAACAATTTATAAAAATATAAAATGTATACACAATATACTTTATCCTCAGGGGTTAATGTGGGGGGACGCAGAGAGACTCAGTGACCCAGCCCCTACCCTTAATGATGGTTAAAAAGCGTCCATTTTAACAAATTATTTGTGAAGTACGCCGGAACGCTCCAATCGAAACATTACTCAATATAATCCAGAATTCCGTTGAGATTAAATTTTGGTTTTTTTTTTTATCAATTGTTACTTTACTTGTAGTGGTGAAACTAGGGTTAACATGTTGGGAGAGCTATAACCCCACCTGACATTACATGAAAAATAACCCGTGTGGGCGTTGCCCCCCCTATATATTCACTTGAAAATATAAAAACACACCAACAAATACTTATTTATTCAAAGTTTCATTTTTATTTTATTTTTATCAATAAATATTTTTAATATTTGTTCAATTTGAATCTCAATATCTTTTTCAATATGAAGTATTGATAAGTTACTAAACTTATCTTGGTTCATTGTGGAGTGTACGTATGTGTTTATTCTCCTCATAGCTGAAAAAGAGCGTTCAGATGTGGCGGATGAAATCGGCAAAGTAATAGCTATTGGTACCATTAAATATAAATTTGGAAACACTTTTTTATTCAAATTTTCTTTCATAAAATTGAAGTATTTTATATTTTAACCAATAATAACATTTTTGAACACCGACATTTCGATTTTCAAATTATTTTCGTTAATGTTTAATATATGAATGTATCCTGAAAATGAAGTTTACTATGAAATGTTTTACATTGTAAATACTAAATGGTTTTTATGGTACCTAACCAAGAATGAATTTCATTCATTATCAAAATTGCATTAGTCTATCAGCAGAAGTAACAAGGCGTAAACTTTCTTCGGAAAATCGTATTTCGTGCTGCAAATAATTAGAAGGCATTTAATTTCCAATAGGTATTCTTTTTTATTCGAATCGTCATCGTTGGTTTGTTCTGCGGTAGATGAAACAGTTACATCATAATTACTTAAGTAAGTTGGTTATTTTCTGAGTCTTTTTAATCCTGTTAATATCATTAAACTGTATTTTCTGTATTTAAACTGATATATAATATTATAGTGTAAGTTGTTACATTTTAATTGGATATTAATTGAAATATTATGTTAAAAACAATTTTTTTTAAAATCATCCCTAAGTTTAGAAAAATGTTCAACCCTTCGATTATTTTCGAGAGTTAAAATTATTTCCTTTATCAAATTTCTCGATCTGCCCAGAGTTGTTCCTTTTAACTGAAGCTGAGTACTTAATACATGTATGGACTGAAGAACTTCATGTAATATAAATAAATATAATATAATTTTAAAATTACTTAGTGCTACACGGACTCTTATAATGAAATAGGTACAAACATTAAAAGAAGAACAATGTAGCTCATAATTAAACAATTTAAATAACTTACCAATTGCTTGCGCCACATCTTTTGATTTTTTTTCAAGTATCTCATCATCCAAAGTCATTAAAATAGATTTATGATTTTATATAAGTGCATTATAGCTTTTAAATCTATAAACCCATCTGGTATAGTGGCATCACTTAGTTTTTAAAGTTTAGTGTTTTCAACCCATGTTTATTTTGCATATTTGTCAATTTTTGGTCTATAGCTGGCTTAGAAAAGTGGACATATAAAGCTTCTAAACTATTAAAGAATATAATACGAATAACTTTGGGTCTAACATGATGTTGGTGCGTGAAAACGTATATTCATGTTTTTCAGGTATATTAAGCTAATGATATTTACGATTTACCACATTTATCATAGGCATATAAAATAATTATAATTTATAAGCTTTAAATAAAAATTAAATAATTACATTTTTTTCAAAAAAAAAAAAAAAAATAAGAATTATAGTTGAATATTAAAAAGCATATTAACATTTTAGGAAATAATCGAATATTTTTTTTTGGGGGGGGGGGATAAGCTTTGTTATTTTCTTTATCGTCATCTTCAATTATTTTTTTTATTATAATGTTATTATTCGGCCGTACATGTCAACGGTTCCCGTTTGTATAATTTTCATGATTTCTCTCGAAATAAGTAGCCTTTGGAACAGCTTTTGGAGTTAATCATCTAATTCATCTTGCATTATTTATTTTTCCGTTTTTACGGTCTTAAAAAAATTGAGTTAATTTTTAAATTTTACCTCATTGATGCATTAAAATGATCAATGTAGATGTAGTGTCAATATAATTAATGCTTATAAAAATATAGATGTACACATATGGCGTATAATTCAACATTTATGGTTCCGATAGAAGTAAAGGATCTTCATAATTTTCATTTGCTCTAATATAATCGGAAAGACAAGTGTTTCAATTGCTATATCAAAATTCGCGTCCTAATGTTTACCAAATGGTCCAAATGCTTATTTAATAATTTTTACATTTTCTATACTTGATACAATTTTAAAATTATTTTCACTTGTTTTGGGTTATTTAGTATTTACTGCAATTTTTTTTCTTTAGCTGTCGATACAATTTTATTTGTAGGGCCAAAATCCTGAATATGTATTACTAGACTCCTAACATATTGCTACAATATCAATTAAAAAATATCAAAAATACATATGTAATATTATTTTGTACTACTAAAGGAGTGTCCTTTGGTGATACTAACTTCTATCTTTAAAATGAGATTCCTCCTTTTTTACTTCAAATTATTTAGCAGATGATTTTTCTGAAAATTTTGATTTATCTAAATCAAAATTCTCATTGGTATTTTGTAAGTTATTAAAATGAATGTACCTACCAAGGATAATAATCCTTAAAAATGGTTTTACAAAAATGTAAGCCACTTAAGTATTATTAGATGTAGTATTTATAAGTTTATTAGACTTGAACCATTCTTATAAATTATTTATATTGAATATTGATAGATCAATATTAAATAAAGTAAGTAGTAACTATACCTACTAGGTTTTTAAAATTATCGAAGCCCTTATATTTACTTAAATCATTACAGTATATATATTATGCTTGGTACACAAAGATTTATAACTCAAAAATGTCTGCTTCAAATTTTGATGTAGTTAGGCACATAAAAATTCTTAAACATTTTGAATTTTTAAGGGTGTTTGGGTAGTTCCTATTTCAAAATAGAAGCTCGTATTGCCTCAGGATCATCCATAAGACATGACACAATAATCTCTAGTATTCGAATTTATATCTTTTATATCTTTATCTTCAATTGTACCTACCTACAAATTCCAAACTACGCTAAAAAAACAACTTGTATTGCTTAGGCAGTAGTTAAACCATCTCCACTCATAATTGTTATTAGCTTACAATGATTATTATTGTTGATTTATATTATTGAATTCAAATGTAAAACTTATTAGTTATTATACTCTGATCAACTACACTCAACACAGTACACTCATACAGCAGAGCGACACATACGAAAATAATAAAATTAGATTTGGTTTTACAACATATGTGATCTCATGGAGACAATCATTTTATCGTATATTTTGTTTCATGTCAGTTATTAATGCAAATATATTATAATAAACACTAGTATTAATATACGGTTTGATGGTGGCATTGTTTGTTTGTTCAAAGGTAAATGTTATATTAGTATATTACTGGGCCAAGTTTTTTTTTGTCGTTATGAGAACGTGTTCACTAATTATATCGAAGTAATTATTATAACTATGCATTTTATGTAAATATAGTACCTACCAATGTATTTTTTTTACCATTTTTGCGTATAGATTCGTATTCAGTATATAATGTGTCGTTTAACACTACTTACAACAACTAATTCAATACCTACATAGCTATAACTCATAAAATAAGGTAAGTTCTATATACTAGATATAATACCTACATTAAGAACCTATCATATCTACCTATAAGTAATCTCTGTATTAAGTAGTCATTAAGAAATAGATAAATTATATAATTATTATCATATACTTACCTACTTTGTATAAACGTATTTATCTACAATTTTGAATCTGTAATATATATAAACAATACCTAAGCTTTTTACATAGATAGTACCTTCACTATAACCACCTAATACTTATAATATATTTGTATGTAGATATTTTTTCTGTCTATATACTTAATTGTTAGTTAGCAATGAACTAAAAAAATACATTTGGAAGTGTCCTACACGAGGCTATATACCTATAGATTCTAGTTGATACTTTGAAGAAGCCATTAGTTCATTAATTTTCTAAAGCATAAGTAGAAACATCTAACTGTTCTGATGACTTTTAAACAAGTTTGCGGTAACAACAAAACTTGTATTAGTTATTTTGTTATACCTACCGACAATTCAAAAAATAATTGGCACTTAAAGTTAAAAGAACATATAAAATTTCAGATTAGACGATCGTTAAATCCACCACTATTTAAATAACATCACATTTAAACTATTAACATTTTTGGGTACATGAGAATAATAATGGTTAAATGCTAACGAAGTAATTATATATATATTTTTAGAAAATAATTAAAAACGTAAAGGGTTATTTTGATCTAGGTTTAAACGAGTATATACGACTATTCAGTACGAAATACCTCAAGGTTTAGTATTATTTAGGAACATTTAGATCGATACTATGAGTAAATATATTACAAATAGTCCATAATCCAAATATTTCGTTACCTATATAGCTGTATGTTTTTTTTTATGTCAATGTGTTATTATTTCTAACAATACATATTTGATGATACTCATAAATGCTATTAAACTTAAATGATGTCAGCTTTTTTTAATTACCTATATTCAATACTAAAATTGTATTATGTATACCTATAAGCTACAGTAATTAACTTACCGTACTCTCGAATAATAATATATTATCTACAGCGCTATTAACACATTAAAATAAACGGTTTAGTAAATTAGACACATCATGAATAATAATATGTAGTAACGGTACAGTTGAATTTAAGATGTCAGCTTTCAATTTTTAATAACAAGATAGGTTGAATTAATTTCTATCACAAACATTGCATTTATTATATCATTAATTACTATAATATTGTATATACTTATATGGTATTTATATCGTATGATTTTCTTTCTTCGTCTTAATCCCGGAAACTTAGGAAATTAGATGTTTATAGGGGGGAGGTTAGTTTGAACACTTAAAATTTTTTTATCGATATTTATAGAGTATCAAACTAAAAAACAATTTGTGAACATTTCAAGTATCGGTGTTATATATTTATATGTATATATATATGTTTTTTTAAACAAATGTTATATTGAGAATTTTCAATTTTAACCTCAGAAAAGTACAAAGTGCCTAACTAGATCCAATTTTGTATCAGAAACCACCATGAAAGTTGAAAATCGAAGCATTTTAGCATTTTATTAATATTTATCGTGAATATAGACACGAAAAAAACATACATCATTGTAAAATCAATTTATTCATCGCTCTAGAATCTAAAATTTGTAGTCAAGTCATTAAATATAAAAAATAATCATTTTTATACAATTCGAATTTCTTTATTTTCTATATATTTTGATCACATGCATTATCATATTCTTACATAATCCAATAATTAATTTGGAATTGATATAGGTAAGTTTATTGTATATTATAGGAACACAGCCATCGACGGTAAAAAACATATATATTGAAATTAATATATATATAATTAACATTATTTCGGAGAATGGTTTCAAGAAAGTTATATCTAAAACAACTAAAATTATAATTAGTTTGTGAATAAATATTTATTATATTATTTACATTTATTTTTATATCTATCACACGAGACTAGGAATGATAATAATATTTTTTTACTTTACAAAAAATTATACATTTCAATATGCTCATAATTTGACATTATTTTTTGTAGTTAACAAATTATGTTTTGATAATTTTCAAAAAATTGTAAATTTATAAAATTATATTACAATAATTTATACATGGTTACAAATATTATAAAATTAACTGGATTATTATAATTTTTACATTAAAATAACACACATTTTTAATTGATTGAATTTACAGTTCAAATTCAAACAGAATACACTTTATGTTTACGAATTGTAAAATATGCATACATAATGTTGGAAAATGATAAAAAAAGAATATTGTAATAATGAGTTAAAATTAAAACATTGGTGGTCTTTTGTCTTTTTAAGACGTGATAGTTATATAATATATAACTGATGGTTTGTATATTAAATGTATTGTATTTAATTTTAACTTGTTTTTACTTAAGACTCATATTATTATTATTGTTATTTAAAAATTATATTTAAATTTAAGAATAAAAATCTTTTTTAATTAATATAATATTGCTTTGGCTAATTTAATTTAATTTATTTTGAGAAGTTTATACATTTAAATCGGCCATCATTTTTCTAAAATCTGCAAGCGTATTGTAATCTGGATCCGCATCAATATCTGCAAAATCCTGATTGGAATCAGATTTTACAAATGTTGGATTGTACCGGCTCAAAGACAAGGGACAAGGTAGTAGTTCTGGCATTACTGAATGATGTGTTATTAATGCGGTTAACGTTGTGAATTCCTTCGTAAAACCCTGTTAAAATTTGTTCAATTTAGTCAAAATCATTCAATTTCTTTACAATAAAATTTGTATAAGCTAAACCTTAATTTTAAACCCTTTGTTCGTTCTGAGTATTAGATAATGAGCGATTCCTAGAGGATGAAATTCTTGAGGTACTCTTAACGACAATGCGAAACACCCTGGTTTGGTGGTACTTTCACGAACCATAAAAGCTCCTACTGGTTCTTGTCCCAAAACTTCCAATGTTATTTCTCTAGATTACGTTTACAGGAATAAGATTAATATGATATTTAAAATGTATAATATGTTTTAAAGTGATTTAATAATTTATTACCTTGGAATTCCAGCTTGAAACCATGGGGCTTTTTTTAATTCACATTCTTCTGGTTTATCCAGAAGACTATCTGATCGTTCTGGCAAAGGCGGAGGAGTTGGAGTTTTGTCCATACCATTTGAAATCAAATTATTTTTAAGTTTGATATTCGTAGGCGAATCCGGTGATCGTGCACTACATTGAGTTAATCTATTAAATTAATAACAAGTTAATGAATGTAAATGTGTGTAAAAAATAGTCATCGGACGTTACCTATTGTCTTTTAATTTATCCTGAGAAGATTCAGGTGTACTGCAATCATCACTATTAGTAGACGGCGAGCTTGATACAGAGGAGCTACAAACTAGTGGATACCAGTCTTCGTTAGAACAGTTGTTGTGTACGGATAGGCCCATGGCTAAACGTTTAATTAATGGGGGTTTTTCCAACATACGTTTGTATGTATTTAAATCAGGACTGTCGTCACTACTAGTTGGTGTAGAAAATTGTCCTGGCGTGAGATCTAAGCCTTTGTCATGGTCAAAAGGACGTACGCCTGGTAAGGTGGTTGGTGGAGTTGGTTTAGGAGTTTCGATAAGTTTCTTCGACAGCGGAGAGCCATTATGGATTCGTTGTACATTTAATTTATCGTTTAATTTCATCTGTAAAATATTTGCAATAAAATGTTTTTATGTATATACGTTTAACGTTTTTAGTTGAATTTTGAATTTACCCAAGAAGTATTGTTCAAATTGGTTTTTGGCGAGTTCGTCACCGATCGTCTCTCCAGCTCCAGTTGGGCAGCATACGCCATTCTAAACGCATTTCCCACAATAGAATTTAATCCTTCAGCCTGAAAATAAAAAAAGTAGGTTAGTTATCTAAAATTCCTGGTACTTAAATATGTTGAATATGTGTAACTTAGGTATTCATGTCTACTATATATTTTGATAATTTGTACTATCTGTATAATATGTAAATGTAATAGTATGTACTATTATATCCCAAGGACCTAATGCGATAAAATGTTATTCGCTGGCTAGGTGTAATGTGCCAATATCTTAAAAATTGACAGATATTACAAGAGATTATAAGCTGATAACAGATAAGTCTTACGGTTAGGTTAACCTAGGTTGACTTTAAATTTACTACCTATCGACAATTAAATTAACTTTCGCTAGACATCTTATAGGTTCTCTGGATTTCACATATCTCGTTATTCTACTAGACGTATGTAGTCAAATGTATAATATGTTTACGAGTCGTTAGAGATGGAATCGAAAGTGGCTATTTCCATATCAACACCAATCTGTATTCCCTAAAATCAAGTTGTGGATTATTGTTTTAGTAAAATAGGTAACGCGCAAAAGATCAGTGAATGTTAATTGATTTTAATATAACATATCTACCATAAAACAATTTTTTTTTCGTAACGGAATTTATTTAAAAAAGTATGTTAAGTCATCTTGAACCTAATTATCACTGTATGTGGTCTAATTAAAACAATGACAGCTCTATCAAGTATTAATGTACCATATTTTATTACCTATGTACATTATGAAATATGCAACTATATATATATTACATATATTCAACTCCTTAATCCACTATACAACAACTTAAACTATTTTTCAGTAAGATGCATGAATAAATAAACGTATATCCTAGAGGTGCTTCTTTTATGAGTCCAGAGGCATGAAGAATAATACAAATTTTTAAAGGCGATTGAAACCAGTGTTAGAGGATTCAGTTTGAAAAAATGTGTCTTGTGTTAACAAATAATTGTTTATTCGGGATGTCTGCATTCTTTTTGAAGACCTGGGAACGACATATTATTATGTTTAAAATCATTAAATCGAAATATAAATAAAATCACGGTTTTTTGCAAACGGTAAATACCGTTTATTTTAGTATTATTTTGATTGAATAAGTGTAACTATGTATGATGCAACTTACGATCCAACGAATTACGAGAATATCATGAACTGAGCTTATTATTTCTACGTTGAACCTAATATTATTTTATAATATTTCCATGTATGGGATTCTACGGGACAAGAAAGAAATTCAATCTGTATTATGGTACTAAATGGCTTTCTGTAGGTACTCCTAAGGGTTTTCTAGTCTTCTATAGTCCTTCGAGGCTTTGTATGATGGGTAAGCCGATTTATAAACGAGCAATATTTTGATATCGGATCATTTAAAATCTTTATGATTGAACGAGTAATCTCTTTTTAACTTATTCCATTTAGAAATATAAGGAGAACTTTTTATTATCAAATATGATTTATTTTTCTGAATATTCACTATTATAGGGTGGCACTATTTAATTTGTGGACAATAACCATTACAAATGCTTATTTTTCTTGTAAAGTACCTAGTATTTTTATAAATCTAAAATTTAATTATTGAACCTCAATGAAATGAAAAAAAAATTGAACTAGTTGATATTTAAACACTACATCATGTTGTATTATATTTTTAAATCTTCATCTTAGATGCAGACATTTTTTTTTATTCTGTTGCAAGTTTCTTGGTGTTCACAATAACAATATTGATATCATTTTTTCGTAAATATCTTTGACGAGGTCCAGTATAATATAATAACATGCCGTATATTATAAAAAACACATTTTCATATCCTACGAAATAATAAACGAGTTGATCTGTTAAAAAACCGTTGCTCTGGCCACCTCACCTCACCGAAACTAGTTTAGTTTTAAATGTCAACGGTGAAAAATATAAATTATCGACGTAGATATTTTTAAATTCTCGAGACAAACAAAAAAAAAAAAAACAACAAAAAACCAATGCGAATGTTACATTATTATAGTGCCTGCGCGGTGGTGTGGAGGGAACGAGATTACTTATACGGCGCATTGCCGTTATTACATGCGTGGTGGTGCGGCCACCACAAAAATAAGCGTGCGCATATTATTATTATCATAACTAAATAGGTACTATAAATATTATAAGTATAACGCGGCCAAAAACTCGTCGTCGTCAATAATAATTTTCATTTTTATTTCGGGTGAGCACACGAGTGACAACGTGCACCCCACTCTGCACAAACAGCACGCACAACAACTCTTTCCCAGTATAAATATTTGCATATTATAATAATATTATTATATGTCGTGGGAGGGAATAAACGAACATTCGCGGTGGCTGCGGCGGCGGACCGTAAGCGCCGATTGCACACACTTCTCTCCTCCCTTGCACGACCGACACACTACTTTAAGCGCAACAGTCGTCTCCTCCGCCGCCGCCTCGGTCCATGTTTGTATGGTTTTTTTTCTCCTCTTCCCACCCCTCCCCTGCACGACTCCACGCACGTAATCCTCTTTTCCGCCGCTTCTTCGTCGTCGTCGTCGTCGTCTTCTTCTTCTTCTCCTCCTACAGTTCTACTTCGCTGTCCGACGATGACGACGACGACCGCGACGATAGCGTACGTACGCTTGGAGGACGGTCGGTAGGGTGGTAGCGTGGGTAGGTACCGCGCGCAAGACTGCATTCCATACATATTTCGACGAGAATGTGCTCTGCGGGCGGCGCGGCGGCGGCGAACCGACACCGCGCTACCGGGCATCATTGCCGCCATCGCCGCCGCAGCAGTCGGTGTACACCTACCGTGGTACCTATGCGCAGTGGTTAATGGTTATCGGTTACACTTTAGAAGGGCAGCGAAATCGTAGCACTGGAGAAAAAATGCATTTTATTGATTGCGCTAAAAACGAAATCTGAACTTGACGTTTCACCACAGCGCGTGTCCGAAAAATATTGTACTATTATACACGCACGAGGTGTATATTATACAGCTCGTTCTTATATTATGATACTATCGTGACGAGTACGTAAACGATAATATCTGATTAACAGTTAGCGTTTTACGTTCAGTAGATTTGATCTAACTATATTACCTAACTGCAGGCAAACGAAATAATAATAGTTTATAAATCTTTGGTAAAAACATACAAAACATATAATAGGAACCTATACCATAATAGGTCCATATTTTGATTTAATCGAAACAATTTACCACGGGAAACATGCTTTGGAACAAAATTGTATCTCTCCGAAATGGTAATAAAAAATTACGATCTTAACAATAAATCCGAGTGACGAGGGAAAAAAACTTGCAAATGAATAATAACAAAGACAGATCGTGCTGCATAAACATTCATTGTACATTTTACATCACGAATGCATTATGCTGCAGTGTTAGACTGTAAGCTGTTAGGTGTCGTTTGCTCTTCTTTAATTTTTCGCTTTTGTTTTCGTGAACACGTTTATAGTAGGCTGTACCGCCGCCGGAATGAGATTATTACAATAAAATCATTGGACGTCGCCATCGTGGAGGTTATTCAAGCTTTTGTGTGTGTGTGTGTGTGTGTGTGTGTGTACGCTGGCATTGTACCTACACGTCATTATTATTTAATTATTATGCCAACACAAGTATAAATAATACACAGCACACACCAATGATACGCGCAGTGTAGTGCATTTGCTACTGTTCTGTTTGCCACATATACCCCTCCATAGTCGTATGGAGGCTGCAATTTCGTTGGCCATCGCCGACTACCCATTGCACTATTATTATTATCATCATAAGTGTGTATTATCATTGATTATTATAAAAACTAGTATATATAATCAATGGTTTACATTGATAATTTGGCCTCCGGTCACCATCGTCGAGATGTCCTGCAGGTGCCGCCGTTAACGGCTTTCTGCGGAGGAAAATTGGGTTATAAGTTTATGACATTGATCCACCGCACACACACACACACATACATATATCGAGCCTAACGACATCCTATATAATATTGTACATGTATTCTTATGGGTAATTATTGCAAATTAGCACTTTCACGGCATACAGGCTGAACAGGCATATTTTTATTTTTTATTGCCCGCGCAAATGGTCAGATGTACCTACCAACTATTTAATTATAAAGGAAACGATAAATGCATAAGCACATATTATGTTAGAACACGACTCTGTGATTGCACCACAGATATATAAAACAATATAATATGTTACATGTATATGTAATTATTGTAATTATATTTATTATATTTTATATTAATCATATGTCTATCGTGGTAGTACCGTATTTGAACAAGTCACAACCAAAAAAATCATTATATATTATCCTTGTAGCGGTTTTATATTCGTTTGCTTAACAATTTCATGCGTATGGTTTACCTCACAAACATATAAAAACATATACTTACTTATTATATGATGTAGAAAATCTTAAAGTTTTCAATTTGGGTGACTAAAATTTAGTATTTGAAATAATATACCGGAACTGTTTATGTACAGGAGAATATCTTTGCAGCTTTTAGTAATGTAGGTATATTATACACAGAGATTATTTTTATATAAACATGATTCATTAATGGTTTATGGTATAGTTCAACGACAATAAGTAATAATGATAATGAATGCCAAGATGAATGTATTTTAATCATTAATGCATTATTATTTTAACATATGGAAGTGAAACTTCAAACTTTAATCTTGATTATTTGCGTAAAAGTTACTCCTGTTATTAGACCAGAAAAAAATGTTAGGTGTAAACAATTACAATAATTATTTTAATGTTAAGATGTATTTCCATTATATTATAATATTACATTGATACCAATACTAATGTTTTTTTATAAGTTTTTCTTTTATAATCGTAAACCATATTATAGACATTGTACCAGAAATCATAACTTAATAATATAGTATAGTACAAAAGTAGGCTCAACATTTGGTTAATTATCTATATTTAATTTAAAAGCTGGTAGGCACTTATCAGTAGCTTTAAATAATAAGACCAACAGACTAATATTAATTTGTCTTAATAAGTATACGGTCTATAGAATTTTCTTTGCAAATCATTAATTAATAACTTAATTATGTTAACAAGGCTTGACGTGATTAACATTTTATGAAAGGAAACATGTATTATTAAACAACATCTGTTATTAATGTGTGTATAGAATATATTGAGCGCTGAGCGCCGTGTCTACTGTCTAATAATACAACTATTAATCTTAAAATATACTTTAGTTACTAGTTAATTATATAAAATATACCAACGTCATTTTAAATTCAAATAAGCTTTTTGAAGAACATATTATACAATAATTGTTTTTTTTAGAAAACTACTGTTATTTTGTACTTATGTAAATCTCTGAAAATAAGGAAAATATTTTGATTAAGAAACAAAAAACTTTAAAAACACTGACTATGACTTAAATCTATACATATGTATAAAATAAAAATTAATGTTTCCTTCTTAGTCCGCTATTAACTATAAAACTCCTAGATACAGGTGGCTATAGCTAGGTAGGCTCACACAGGAATTTCTTTTCGGCTCACGAAAATTGAGTGGTTTTTTTGTTTATTTATAGGGTTGTCATTGGTTACAGATAATAAAATAGTTATTATGATTGGACATCATTTTTTGTATTGTGTTTTATTTTGTCATTTAGTCTGATAAAACTTTTATTCTACATAAATGTAAAATTCTGTGAAATTGAGTAAAAGCTATTAGATTTTTATTAGAAATAAAGTGAACGTATGGCTGAGGTTTATATTAAAAAAAATACTCGACCGAGTTTGACAATATTTAAGCGGAAATAGAAGGGAAACGATGAGTATACGTAGATTTTAATAGATAGACGGCTAGGCTGGTACCTATAATATTAGTCGAGTTTCCTATATCTAAATGTCACATCAAATTTTGCACTTATATTACTTAAGATCTCGGGCGGGTCGTAAACTTGTAAGAGTATTAGAATTTAGAATATAAGTTACAGGCAATAACTATATTATAATAGTATATAAAAAGCAAAGTGTATGGCTGAGGAGTATTATAGAATCAAAAAATACTCGACCGATTTGGACGATTCAAAAAAGGTTTAGATTTAGATAATATAGATTAAATCAGTTATTTTAAGGTGGCTTACTATTAATGATATTAAAATCATTACCACATATTCATTTATTTACTATCGAAATTAGTTTAAGTAAGAAAAAAAGTTACTTATTAGTTATTACTTATTACTCAGCAGGCGGATTGCCCATATCGGTATTATTTATCCTGATAAATACAGCTACCTATAGTAACAATATAATATATAATATAATATACCTATAGTTTTTAAGATCCTCAATGGTATATTTTGAGATACAATTTAACTCTAAGAGATTTTATAAATTTATATATACATGTATATATGAATGTCTGTATGTCTGTATGTCCTTTATGGCTGCCTAAATGGCTTGACCGATTTTGAATGACATTTTTTGTGTGTTTGAGTGGTTCCCTGAATGATAGATCAGAATGATCACAAATAGACTAGGTGGGTTCAATCCGAGGAGGTGTTCAAACAGTGATGTTTACCAAGAAAATTTTTGTTTATAAATGGTTGCTATTGGTAAAATGAGAAATATAAATATATTTAGTGGAAATTAGTATATTTTTTTTGTTAATTGGTTGCCATTAGTTACTTTTGCAGAAAATGTACCCACCTTGCGGGATCCTATTCGATAATATACTGCTCGCATCATCACAAGCGGTGAGTTTCATATAGAGATGCCATTTTTGACAAACAACGAAGTGTATGAGATCAGCTATAGTTATATTATATAAAAATGATTTTTCTGTACACATTTTTACATCCTGCTCATAATTATACTAGAGTATACTTGAATTCAAAAATAAAATTATTAGTTTAATGCATTAACAACCAGCTGTAATATTTTGTTATGAATCATTGGGAGAATTTCCCTGCTGTTTTATTAACTTTGAAAGACACTTCCCCATTGGGTGAATTGCAATAAAAAAAAACTATTCAGGGGTGCGTGCGTGTTTTTGGAGGTTCATCACAAAAGGAAATCGTAAAAAATGATGTCAAGGCATACTTTTAATTTAAATTGCATTATGTGATATGCTATTTTTTTGTCCGGAACTTTTGATAGTAATTAATGTAACCAACTAATTTTTACGGATCCTTATTGCAAATGAGATGCACTGTACAATTTAACAACATTGTAATACTAAAAGAACGTTTCTTACATAGTTTTAAGTTGATAAGCTGTTTTTTATCTTATCAGTCATCGATTAATATGAAACCTGTAGTAAATAGTATTATAGCACAATATTGTGTGTATTTTTTAATATTTTACAAAAATTCAATATTCCAACCATCTAAGTTTAATATTTCTAGTTGGACTTTATTGACCAATATAATAAGTGAGAACAATTTCGAGGTTGATGATTAATATTTAATAAAAAGGCTACAATGTTGAAGAACTGTTTTGATACTTTCCACATGAAGTATATGATCCTACACAAAAGCTGCATACTCCAAAATTGATCTCACAAAGGTACATTATAACGATTTTAAAAGGGTAATTTATTTAAATTCATTACATATATAATATACACATTTCGTACTGGTGTCTGACAACCAACAGTTTTTAGTGGTTTACAGTATATTTTATCAAAATGTGATTGATAGTTAAAACTACGGTTAAACATGAAACCCAACTCTATAATAAGATATTGGTAAAGTTAACCGACTAATTGAGGTCCACATAAAAAAAAGAAGGTAACGACGTTTTTAATGTTATTTTGTTAATTAAAGCAAACATTATGGGTGAAAGATTTCTTCCTCGAGAAACACCTGAGGGTAAAGTAATAACATACGATTTGACACCGAATAATTTCAATCAATTATTGTTAACTCTCACGAACATATGAGAACCAATTTTTTTTCTAATGTTAATTTTACCATAAAATTAAACGATGTGTTAAGATAAAAAGCTATTTTTTTATTTTATTGAAAATAGCAGCAATGCATACAGGGATTGGAAATGTTAATAATGTTAAGTTTCATGTATTTATGTTATACGTATAACTCTATAAGAGTGAACCTCCCACCTGACTTATACATAATTTATATTAAAAAAAATAATAGTGTTATTTAACATAGATACCTACTGTAATTTTTTTAATGAATAATATTTTCTTTATAAGTATGGATATTACAAATTATAATTTTTATAATTTATTACTATCGAAATATGCCACCGGTTTACATTAATCACTATACACACAATTGTTTTTACTATCCTCCGGGCATTTGAGATTATACTCTTGGAATATTATAATAACATACTACATGCTACACTAAAATAAAACAGTCCCTAATAAACCATCTGCTTATACGTTTCGAGCTTTTTCGAGGATGTCATAGTTTTTGTGTTGCGTTTTTTTTTGTTTTATCACCCTTTGCGTTTGATAGTTTTTTTCTCATTTCACACAAAAGGCGTGATTATAAAATGTTGCCCGAAGACTAAATCAGAACGCAACACGCGTTTTTCACAAAATCCAGACGTCTATTTCACACAAGTTACATGGCATTGCACTCGAATGCTTCCGGCCGGCCAACTGCCGTTTGGTATTTCAGGAAGATACAGGTTTTATGTTGAGGATTTTTTTAAACTACAATGACCTATGTTGACCCTTACCTAGCATTGTGGGCATAGGTATGGCAATAGTGCTCTGTCTGGGAAGGTGGACAATATTATTGCTTTTAATTTTACTAGTACAGATAATAATAAAAAAAAAAAATGTGAAACTAATTTTTAAAAACTTGTTGGACTAGTCACGTTATGAATACAATTAATAGGTACCTATTTAAAGATCAAAAACTTCCAATACTTTTGTAAATTGTAATGGAATTCTGACACTCACGATCAATGATCTATAATATATGGTATATTATATTATATTAATACATTGTGCTCCTTTCTTATACATACTTATACCTAGTAGGTATTGGAAAATAAATATTTCGATACTTGTATATATTATAATGTTAATAGTTGTTCTTAAGTGGATGGATTTTTAAGAGGATGTCAACGAACTATTTTTACCTCTTTGACACACATGGAACATGTTGCATTTGCGTTCAGGAAAACCAATCTTGTGTCATTAGCCTTAATATCAGAAGGAATTGATCAATATAAAATATACTAAATATTACAATTATGAAGTTAATAATATTATCTGGGTTAAAAGATATTTCAATCTTTATGTGATATATTATGGGCATTTTCAAATTTTAATATTTTACATAACTATCACTCTCAAACAATGTTAATATTGTAAAAAACCACGTATAAGCACAGATAATGTTCTTAAAATAAGTTTGATAACAGGTTATTCACTTAAATATAAAAGCTTAGAAAACAAGGTGTGTTCTATTAAGTGGAAAATGTTGTGCGTGTGTCCAAAAGAGAAATCAAATAGTGAGCTGACAATCCGACATCCTCTTAAGACTTAAATTAAATGAAATTTATTTGAATTTGTGTATTATTGGTTTATTTTTTTTTGTAAAAAGTAATATTAATATAAAATAATGTAAGGACTCCTTTTTTGTTGAGTGGCAGTATGAAAAATAAAACAATGCTGTCAATTAAAACGAATGATAGTAAGCTCTAGGCGATGCTTAAAGAATGTCGTTAGACGACGATGAGTCAACCAATATGACCATCTGCTTGGGGAATCTGAGTAGCACATCCCCCCGTATTATCATATTACCTGACGTGTGTGCTTTAAATATATTTCTCCTTGATTTATAATCAAATAACGTGCTTAATCATAGTTATTGACAGATATTATCGAAAGTGGTTAACCAAGAAAATGGCTTAAGGAAAATAATGCTAACATTTAGGTATATATATATATATATTAGTGTCAGTGCAGTAGTACTCTACGGGAATGAAATAAATAAATATTTTATAGTTGATGTAGGTATAGGTTATTAGTTTCTACATTTGAACGTTCAATTAAACATACATATACTCATACATTAAGTATTGATTTTTATTTTTTCGTGGCGAACGGTCGACTGTGTACAACAATAATAATATATATATAACCTAACATGTATATAATAACTACGGAATTGTTATTTTTGGACGCGAGAAAGAAGTGTTTTTATTTCTTTCTCGGCAGCAGTTTGTTCGTACAATAACTACTATAGAGTTTGCGACTGAAATAAAAACAACTGCAAAGGCCGTACAAACGCGGCGAACACGATTTCAAGAGTTTACCAAATATTGTTTTTACAATTTGAAAAAATCGTCCGACACGCTGACCGAGGTGAATCTTTCCCGGGCGATCCTGAAACGAAATGAAAATAGAAGGACACCCACAAATCAAATGATCGACGCTTGTGCGGAATAGAGTATCTGTACAGTGGACGTATTAAAACTTGGCATGGACAATGGATTTGCCAAGAAACGCACAATACATAACATCATACTTTATCTGGCAGGATGAGCCACCCCGCCGTATTGGATGATGAATGTTTAAATCATATTTCACTAAAGATATGATAAATATAATGTCTTGATGACCGGTTGGTGCTTGGAACTGATTTACCTGTAACATTTGCACGCTGCCGCAACCGGAACAAGAGAACGACCAACATCCGTCGGTGGGTTTCTGGTGGGTGAGCTTTTGGTACCGTACACCTGTCCAAGCCGGCTGGCAACCCTTCACGCCGCCCATGTCACGCCATTCTCACCCGGTACTGTCGGTGACGCACACGCGACAACTTATTGGTGCACATACGATGACATATACACCGCACCGACTAGGTCGTATAGCACGTATGAATTCACCACGTACACACACGGTACACACACGGCCACACACGGTCACACACGGACGGACGGACGGACGGACGGACGGACGAGCGCACACGACACCACCACAGCGACGACGGTGCGTATACCTACTGACATGTCGCGGCGGCGGCGGCGTCGGCGGCGGCTCTCTCGGTGGCAGTTGGGCGCGCAGGCGGGCAGGCGGGCGGCCGGCCTGTGGGAATCACCTCTCCGGTGGCCGGCAACCGGTTCAGACGTGCGGCGTTCAAAAGGTGCGTTCGTGCCCGATCCGGGTCCATTCATGAACGTTACATGCTCACACGCGTTATACGTGCACGATTCCCCGGGTATTATTCGTTCCCACCCTATTGAAAAAGAGTTTTTTTTTCGGTTTTCGCCAAATAATGTGATATTTTACTTGCGGTTTGTAAAAAAATCAAATTGGTTTCGACCCGCCGGGCGCGCATAATAACATATTGTTACATCGTTATAACTGAACCTAACCTAACCCAACCCCGCGTTTTCGAGTACATGTAATAATGTTTAATTAGAAAAATAACTTCCAAGTACCCACATATTTCGTCACTCGCTTATATAATATAAGTATAATATAAAAACACGTATTCAGGTTACAAGTTTTTTAACAGATCTACATGATACAGGCAAAGTTAAGCTTAAACATTCATCAAAACTTTATCATATTTTGAACACATCTGTTTCGCCACTAGTCTCGATTTCTGTAATTATTCAAACGAAATTAATCTGTTAAAAAAAAATAATAATAATAATAATAATAATAACTACATACGATTATTATTGTTACTTTCACGCGGTCCACACATTTGTAGCCACTTTTTCCGAGTAGAACAATTAAAAACAGTTCGATACATTATTATTTGTTTTGAAACGGATTTAAATAATAAATATGCATTTTGCCGTAAACGAAAATTGAATCTTTTTTGTATCACGATGAAACGAAAATATTTGAAAAATTTAGAAACGATGCCCATATTATCACCATACCATATATTCCTGATTTCATTTTTACCCCGAATCTCATTTTTTCTCGTTAGAACAAATGCAGAGGAAAGCACGCAGTTGTATATGTTATGTTAGTTTCGCGCGAAGCCTGCAGCTGCAGTCGTGTAAGACCACAGTCTATAGTGTTTCTATTTTTTTTCTCTTCACCTACAGGTATAGTGTACACGAAATAACCGTTTGCTATCTGAATTCGAAGAAATTTTTTGTTCACACGGTTTAAAATGAAATTCTCATGTTTATAACGCAGCATTTCAAGTAACTATATTAGGTAGTAGTGCAGTACAACATATATTATGCGAGTTTAAGTCATCGTACAAAAAAAAAATGTATAAACGTCGGTCTCAGCCTCACATTTTAATATTTTACAAGCCGAGTGATATCATTGTGTAGGTATTTTAGTGTTCAATACATATATTAATTAAGTTCATCTGCAGCTGCTGCAGCAACGGAGAAAATTATAATATTATTCTGATATGCTGTGGCGAAAAATGATTAAAACCTGTTTTTTGAATTCTAAATTGCATGACTAACTAACTATAGGTACTCGTTAGCGAATACACGAACAATTTATTTTCTGAAATAAAACTATATTCATAAAATAATCTATGCAATAATGTATGAAATTGCATTGAAAATTACATGGTTTATACCTTACTGCATTTACATAATTCAATCACGTATTATTCGTTTTTGGTAAATACTTCGACAATGTTTGTTTTATTGATGCCTGCAATTCCACCTCAGTGTTAATCCGCGAGAATAGTACTAGATAATAGTATTATAATATACGTAGGTTCTTCGCGGATGAGTAATTTACATAGTAAGAAATACAGGTCTCATATTCCCATAAAATGTTTATTGTATGTTGCAGTGTATTTACTTAATCATTGTTATTAGATGTCTTAAAGTCACAATACGTTTTTTGTACACGCGGTTAACAGATAATGTTATGCAGGCTTTCAACACGATAATATATTATAATCGGTGAATTATCTCGACCCTATTCTTAGTAATCACGTATATCATATTATGCTAAGACGGCTATAATGATATACGTGATGCTACCAATTCGTATTATTTGCACACCTTAAATTTTTACCCGTTAATGAACAACTTAAATGTGTTAAGATCTCATTAACTGATTTAAACACGCAACGAAACTATACAGTTTTTTACACACGAGTTTCTCATCGTCATAATGATACACCTATTGGTATGTGGTACATACATTTCTCTAAATTATTGATTTGATTGGTTATGATGAATAGTGATCCCATGCAGATACCTATAATATACTACGTTTTTGCGGCCGATCGACAATTTCTGTGTCACAGGTTTTCGAAAACAAATCTTCATATTATGTTATGTCGTATCCTGTATTAAAGATTTTACTGCGGGGATTTGTTAAATTCTAGTTGAAAACAAGTCGTAGGTAGATAGGTGTAACGTCAAACGCACCGAAACTCACTAGTCCAAAACACACGTGATATATTAGAGTTGTTATTATCTCTCGTGTTTTTTTAAAAGTAATTTTTTATAACTATATATACACGAAGTGTGCAACACACAAACACGAAAACACAAACACTTGACGAGTTTTGTACACGCCAGGCTATTATTTAATATATATATATATATATATATTTATCATATTATGTATATATGTTGTCGGTTCAGCTGTGGCGACCACAAATACCTACGGTGAACACGGTCTTTTCATACCGCCGTAAGTATGTGAAGTGTATATTATTGTGTAGGCAACTACATTAACTAGTGTCTGGTTAGAAAAAATATGTATATAGGTAGGCATATTACCCTCTCTTTCTCTCACACACACACACATGCACAGTGCACACACAAACACAAACAAATGTACGTGTAGGTACATGCGTTGAACAATAAAATCGTTATCCGGAACGGTCTGTGAGCGTTTTTTCATGAATGGTTTTTCGTTTAGAGGCATTCGTGTTTGGTATGTGCCCGCTACATATACATACATGACGTATACTGTATAGGTACCCATAATGTAGTGGACAATGTATACTATTATTGTGGAAAAACTAATACAAAATTAATGTGAATGTGGTGTGAAAATAATAATACAAATTTATATCGACTCGGGTGGGTAACGCGTTTTGTACACAAAAACGGCGGGTGTGCGAGACCGCGGCGCAGTCAGCGCGTTTGTGACGAGACTCGAAACGCTATAATATTATATAATACATGATGAATGACGTGTGGTTTCTGTGGTGTGATGTGTTTAAAGGACGGAATTCTTGGTGAATAAATGTTATAGAAGGTATATACGTGGTCAGATGATCAATAAATTATAGCATTTACCCGCCCCGATCGCCTAACAATATTTCATCGGTTGTACGACGAGAAGACACAATTTATCTATACAACCATTGACGTTTATTTGTATGATTGAGAATGGTGACACATAATTTTATTTTACCTAGTGAAATGTGTAGGTATATGAATGTTCATGCCCACGTTTGGCTCGTTCTATCCAACAATATAGTTGAACAAAATGCACTGAAATATTAAACATGCCACTATCAATTATAATAATGAGTGTATTTACCCAACGTGAAAGTTATCATTACAAATTATATAAGAAAAAAGTAACGTAGACAATTGTAATACTATTTAGTGTAATTGCAGCATATTATTCAATAATAAATTTAAAATTTACAAAACCAAAATCTGTACGGTGTTTTAGTGTACTGAATATAAAATATAATTAGGTTCTTATTATTACATTTTAGTTTTAAAACACTATCTATAGTAATTGTACGCTCAGAGATTAATAATACGTTTTATGATGTTTAATGATTTTTATGGAAATATGGAAATATAAATTAGGGTAATAGATTTTATGTAACCTTTTAATGTTGAAGTGTTTGATTAAAGCTCAAAACAGTCTGCATTTACCATCATAATTTAGCATAAAATTAAATAAATTACTAGAAAACAAAAACAAGTGCCACTACGTCTTGAGTGTAGATATCGTATGTATTTGAAACAGATTGTGTAATTTATTTCAAGACTAAATAACTCGACATAGTTTAGGTTAAATATGGAGTTAATACCTACTTCGATGTATTTAGATTATCCAATTGTTATGCCTAAGTACCTATTCAATAATAATTTGTATTTACAATTTTACAAGTCATGTTATTTAATAATGTAGAAATAAATAATTTACGTGATCTAAATAATTGTTGTTAAAAGTATATAATATATTCCATAATATTATGGTAAGAGTTATTTTGATGTCTGCTAGCAGTTGTCTCGTTGATAACTAGGTTACCTATTGTTATTTTTTTTTTATCAATCATAACGACTGCAATATACTAATGACTAATGCCGATAGCAGAGTTGCATAAATCATGGATTAATTTAATGGTTCACTAAAATTGAATGTACCAATCATGAGCTACTAAATCATGTTTAATGACCATTAGCTCACTATTGATCGATTAAACGTTTAGTGATCGCTTATGCGACCCGGCATAAGCATTTATAATATTAACTATTTGAAGGAATTATTCAAAAACTTCGCAAAACATCTACTATTGTCTGTCATTAGTAATCATCCGAATCACATTCCAACAGTGGACAAAGATTGTTTTTTCCGGTAATATTTATTTATTTTGTTTATAGCTTATAATAGATTTTAAAAATTGGTTTGGTTTGCCTACCAGAATATCAATTATTTTGGTTAATCTGTGTAATGACTTAATGGCTACAGTCTATAGTAACTGTAATAATACGCATTTAAATAATTTAAAATGATTGTAAATTATTATTGAACAGGTAACGGGTAAATAGCGTGTAAAATGTTAGTTCTTTAAAAAAAATTACAAATACAATATTTAAGTAGTTATAGCTTATTTAATATCATCATCATTCATCATTGTTCATCATTGAATTCAAAAACTTTTATCGTTCTCAATTGCATTGTATTAACGACCTCGGCGATAAGATTACGTTTGATCGAATTACGATTTATAATACTCGGTGAAGGTAAAATCGTAAATGTTCTCAGTAGTCGGGGAGGTGCAGGTGGATTGTTTTTTATGTTGTCGATGAAATTTGATATTACCATGTAACAGAGGCCATACAAATACAACTACTGGTGTTTTTATTTTTTATTTTCTGAAGAACAGCTATTGAGTCGACGAGTTTCAAAATGCTTCTGGTCATTCAAGTCATTCTTCTACACAATTATAATGTAACAATAATAACATATTAACATATAACAACTATCGTGCGTTTCACATGATATTCAAAGCAACACGTTTACTGAAATATATATATCAAAAGCAAAAAGCCGGTTTGGATACTGTTATAAGCCATGGTCGAACAGAATTTTAAGTTGTAGTAAAAAGTATGTTTATAACGGTAGTAGGAATTTAAAGTATAAAGGCAATTTGATTGAAATGCTACTACAGACTGCATGGCTAGATTTAGGGTCGTGACTCGTGTTGACCATTATCGAAGACTTTTTATTTGGCTTCAAAATGTCATCATAAAAGCTGAAAACCTAGCCATGCTGCATATTATGTCAAGTTTCGAGTGTACTTCGGTAATGACTAATGAGTAGGTCACTGACCACTGTGGCGGATGTGTTAAATTTGAACTCAGTGATAAATCGAAAAACATTTCTGAGCGAAGGAAATGAGTGGATCAGCAACTATTTATAAAGATAGTTTATGTTATACTACATAATAAGTAGTATAATATAAATTAAATAAATTATAAATTTTATTATTTTATAATATTATTGGTGAGTAATTTCATAATTTGGTGGACAAAACTAATTTTTTACAAAAAAACGGCATTGAACTTATTAACTTATAAATGTATTGTAGAATGGTGTGAATACTTCCATGACATACCGAAATACTCGTATAGCTTAAAACTAAATATTTTAAGAATGTCATTATGTAGGTATTGTGTATAAAATATAATAATAATTGTGAAAAGTTCTCCACCATTAATATACATTTTTTTTGGTTACAACAAAATAATTAAATTTCGTTTAAATATCCAATATCGTATACTGTATAGAAAAAATTTCAATCACTTCTATATTTCGGATAGATAAGCTGGATATAGACGATCGTCGATCAATGATTAAGCAAAATTTTAATTCGAAATCTAATTTTGATTTTTTTTTAAATGAGTTTTTTTCATTTCAATTGGATTCTGTTAATACAAAGTACGAGTATACCTACACTGAGAGTTATTTCTACGTTTGCAAAAGTAACTTTCACAGTTTCACACACCACACCCAAAAAAACCCTTTGTTTCTAAGTTCGAACAGTCACGATTTACGACTCGTCACCGGAACTCTTATTGAGTTATTTTATTTATAGTTGGACTGGAAAATAGTTTAGAACTACCATCAAGCCTACGACTCTTATACTCGCTCAATATAGTCACCACTAGTCTCTAGCAGAAAAAAAGACAAATAATTATGAGCACTGTAATATTTTTTTTTAAAACATAATAACGCATTAAAAAAACACGTGATATCAACTTATTGCATGTAAGTCACTGTAATAATTTTTTTTTAGTATGAAAATGTATTAAAAAAATTGATGCTAAATAGTGAGTAATTAATCCTAATTTGTTACGGCTTATAAAACCTTATTTGTAGAATTGATTGGTGCAATTCCCATTCCTTCAAGTTACCCCCGATTGCAGTTATCTATCACTTGAATTCGATTTTAATGACATTATTCACAACATATACCTCAAGGTTATACTGTTGGCTGTAAGCTGCAAGTATTGCCTAAAGTATAGTAGTGCTTACATATACGGATGTCCATAATCATTTTACTATATAGTATATATGAGTTCACCCTTTAGATTTGTCATTGTGTCAATTGTCAATATGTCAATTAAATCAGAGGAAGAAAGCGAGTATTGTCTATAGTGCACATTGTTGATGATAACAATATTGTGTATAATATTTAAAAAAAATAATAACCATGTGACCACTGGTTTTGTATTGAAAGAATTTTTAAAATCTTTGAGGAATGTGACGAATACCTACAGACATTCTCGACAAACATAACCACAATTGGTCCGTAACATGATACAGCATAATCACCGAACGAAGCTTAAAGACTATGGTGTTCGGATAATGTGTATGCAGTAGTTGTTAAACATCATGATTGAGACAAAAAAAAAAAAAATAAAATAAAATATAAGAAAGCCGACTAAAGTCTCTAACTCGCGTTTCTGTTATTTATTTTTCCAGCAGGCCCGTATAACGGTTTCAAATAATTTATATAAACGCAAAAAAAACGAAAAAAACGTACAGGGACATAATCATATACATTTTTTTTTTTGAAATATACGACATTGCAAACAACGCGCGAGACTGTCCGAGTATTAATTATAATTTATAATTAATATGCACCCGGAATTTATGACGCGCCGCCGAACGAATTTAATGATCGGGTTACTCTGACGCTAGAGAGACGGTCAATGAATAATAATAATAAATAATATAATAAAATACCGGTAGCCCATGTCGCCGGACGACTTGTACGTCAGTATGTGTACAATAATAATACCTTGTATAGGTGTATTATGTACAGACGCATACCGGGGTATACACAAAAACATATTATACACACATTTAAACCAGTAATTATATACCGAACATACCTTATGAGTTATGATATATAACAATAATAATAATAACAACATACCTATGTATGTATGTAATGTGCAATGTGGAAGGAGAAAGGACGAGAAGGACGAGAATAGTAATCGGCCGGCGGCGGACATCACCTCCATTGTTGTGTGTGTGTGTGTGTGTGTGTGTGTGTGTGTGTGTGTGTGTGTGTGTGTGTGTGTAATAATTACGACCTACGGGACGGAAACCCGGACGCTGTGGCGGCGGCGGAGTCGTCACAGTCGCGGTCTCGTTTCGATTTTGGACGTCGCGCGACCGACCGGTTTTCCACGATTTATTTGTTTATTTTTTTCCACCATACAGTAGTATACACGTCACCGTTTTTGGGTTCGATGAAAATTTGTTCGTTTACGATTTGATATATTATTATTACCCCTCACTGTACAGCATAGCGTCGTTATACCTATATAATATATCAGATGGATGTGTTCCACGGACACGGTAGCCGTTCCATTTTATGTTATAACATATGTCTACAGTTGTTTATATACATTCTTCGTACCTATTCTTAGCCCAACCACGTTTTTCATGAAATTTATAAAATGTGTTAATTATTTCATACTTAGTTTGTAAATATTTTCCACCAACCTACTATAGGTCAGATTTTTCTGGGAAACGTTAGGAGAACGGGCATGGCATTCCAATTTTAAACGCAAAAATAATTAGCAAAGAGATGTCAAAGTACAGAATTTATTTATTTTTCGAAAAATAAGAACATAATTTACTATTGCAAACTGTATCATTCACGGTGGTAACTGGTAGAACTAAGTGAATGATTACCTATATTAATATTTCATTAATATTATCATTATAGGTATGCATTTAGGTATCGTTCGTACGGTATCTACCTAATCGGGTTTAATGAGTACCTATACGAATAATACATTTTGAAGAGTCAAAGTTGTGTCTTGATTAAATGTTATGAATTGTATCGCCGGGGCGGACACGTATAATATTACACTTCATAGAGCACACATCCTGTGGCAAATGGCAATAATTTTCGATTTTCGACGACCGCAACAAAACTCAACTTACGACTTGCATACCCATACATAATATCAGTTTTGTAGCGTCCTTGTCTGTTAGCTTTTTCAGTGGGAGGGTTGGTGAGGAGACTGGACGATTTTCGTCAAGGGGTAAAGCCCCCCCCCCCCTCCCCTAGCGCTGTGCCATCGTTTCGACTCCCGAGTAACCAGAGTACGCCCATAGTGTATATATTATTTTGTATTGTCATTGACTCAGATAGTTGGCATGGGTATTAATCATTGTGACGTTGTGGACATCGGGTCAGTTTACGCGTTGTGCCGCTTTCTGATTTCTTCCGTTCTAGACAAGCTTACGATCAAATTGAAATTTGAAGATTGAGTACTTACAAAAAAATAGAAGATAAAAAATTGTCGCCACTTCTTGGTTCCCCCAGGGACGACGGCCCCCTTTTTATTGTTACATACACTGCCGAATTTCATTGTCGTATTTCACGTCCAGTCCGATACGTTTGGATGATAATAGAGACTCGAGAAAATTCCACTTGATACATCGGATGTTTTTATACTGCAATTTGTTGAGTATACGAATGTCGACGTTTTTATTTTTTTGACCTGCTGAATAGTAAAAAGTTTGCTCGTTGTATATACTTTCAAAGTAGGAACATTTTAGAACTTATTAATGTTGTTCATTTCCTTAAAGTTATTTACGCACTTTTTATGTGAATAGACTTTTTTGAAAGTATTTTTAAAACTGCCATCTATAACCAATGAAACCGGAAAAAAAAATTTATTTAAATTTACTGCGTAGTATTTTTTCGAGTACAATAATTAACTAATAACATCAAATTGTTGAATAATACGTATTATAAGAATTATGCGTTGGAAGTGTAGAACTATTATAAAATTACCAAATAATATTATATTATTTTATGCCATTTATAGTTATTTTTGTGACTATCGTACTTATGTGAAGTGTATATTATGTATTTATGTGTATACTGGTAGTTGATGTGCAAAATATTATAATCGAACAAATCAATTTTTCATGACCTTTGTGAAATTGACTTCAAACGTAAAATGCATGAATAATTTTGTAGTTATTATTTAATTTTAAAAAAGAAACTCATATTGTAATTAAATAATAGCAAAACATATTTCAAAGACTCGTTTCCAGAATAGGTGGTATGGAGGATAATATTTACTAAAAATTATTTAAAATCTATGATATACTGAAATTGCAATGAAATTTTAAGTACTTAAACTAATACTTTATACTATTCTTAAATTTTAAATTGGATTTGGTAGCGAGAGCTTTCGTTAGAAATGTGATCATGGGAATAAATTATAATATTAGATTTTACCATTGTAACAAACGGTGGAAGATCTAGAATGATAAAGTAAAGTAAATAATATTTAGGGATTTTATTTAACTTATCAGCAAACTATTACAACGATTGCTGATTAATTCTGAAACCCTTCACTTAAAATTCGTCAGTTTTGTCAATTATTATTCAACAATTATGTTGAAACTTCAAGCAAACATCTGTGTTTAAGTATATATTGAATTTAATGAGTTGTAACATAAAATTACTTAAAAAAAGTTGGATTAGTATCCTAAATTGTATTTTAATCTGAATCATGATAGAAATTAGAAGAATCATATTGTAAGATTTCTTAATTGGCTGTTTTTGTTCTTTTATAAGTACATTTAAAAGTTGTACTACAATAATTGTTTATTGTAATTTTTCTGAGAATATGCTTGTTAATAAAAACCTCAAGTCAATCATTTTATGTAAATTAGAATATATTATATATTAATATATTATTACGAACAAATGATTGAAAGAAATAATTTCAGTTTATTTTCGTGTGTATTTTTCGATTTTAGTTTATCCTTATTCTTTTTTTTTAAGAAGCTTAGCGTGGATTAACTTTTATTTCTATCCACGAAAGAACCACTTAGGTGTACCTACTCGCTTCAACCAATGTATACTTTTTAACTATACAATTATGTGTATAATTATCTACCTATTAAATTATCTATGAGTTATGAAATATGAGAAATCAACTATGGTGTATAAATTGTATCTATATAGGTGAATCCACATTTAAATTGCCTTCGTGTTTAAATATTATTGAAAAACTAGTTTTTTTCCAATAATTTAAAATAATAATAACTACAACAGCAATGGCAATTTAAATCTTCAATGCTTTTATGCACCAGTAATATTGTATAATTGATAATGTATCTACTCGTATATATGCTTTTGTAATTATCTTGTAATTATTACTATAGTACCCAGAAGGTGTGTCTTTTATATATTCTTGGGTTTCAATGCAAAGTGAATTTTTTTTTGGGTGCTCTAGGACTTAGTTAATGCATTCCCATTAAGTACATAAATCTTTTCATGTAACAGATACGTCTACAAGGGTAAAACTTTTATTTTGTATTTTCTTAAACCATTTTTAGCATCTTTAAGTCATTTTATTAATGTTTGGTGCATATTATATTAATCCACTGTAAGAGCTAGCTTTTAGTGTAAATAAGTAAATTCAAAATGTGCCTATAAAAAACTTTGTTTATTTTTTAGGTCATTATTGCGTTGAAAATGCATTTTTGATAGCTATTTTAGGGCATTTAATTTCGAGCCCTAATAATTACGGTTAGTCATTTAGAAATGTAGTACTATTATAAATAAAGTATGCTATTTATTTTATCGTGAAAGTATTTCAAATTAGGTATAAACTATAAATAGCTTTGTTATGATAAAATATCAGTGAATTCGTTCAAAAATTGATATTGTAATTTATGTTTATTATTATTTGACCTTAAAAGGAAGGAGCTATAAAATTACTGAAGTTAATGCATGGTCTGTGATAAATGTTAGTTTTATTCATATTTGGTATTGTCTAAAATGTATGAAAGAAATATTTTTCCATTCATCACAGTTCGATTTTGATCGTTTTATGAAAAATACTTACTACATCGTTAACTTTATTTATATTCAAACAAAATACACTTATGGTTAAATTATAATTATTGATCTTATTTATCCTCGTACCTATACACAAGTTGTTGAGACATTTGTGTTTCAAAATCTGAGGCCATTTACACATACCTACCTTACGAATCGTAGCACGAAATTATTATTATTCCTGGTATATATACGTAGGAATTCTAACCATGTAAATTGTATTTATGAGTTTTTACCTTTTAGACTCCCGTAAATTTAATCATAAATTACGTAGTATGTCAACACAGAGCAGATATTGTGTTTTAAAATGCTATTCACATAATAATGCCCACAGTTAGCCGTAATATTCTTTTTATGAAACGCTTGCGTTTTATCATAGTTCAAATATACAAGTTACAATTCTCGGGAAATGCAAATATTCAATGATGTTATCAACCACTTAAAAGCTTAACAAATTTATAAATCTACTAGCAACCCATTACGGTTAGACCGGCACGTGGGACGTGATTATTCTGTGTACCATAACTCGTTAAAAACACAAGCGCCCTCGTTTTCTATACAATTTTAATGAGCACTCGCAGGACGCAATGATTTCTCGCCCGCGGTGGCTATTATAAGTTAAAACGCGACCAAATAAACAAAATTTATTTTTCGTTCCGTTTGGTAAATATTTGGCAAAACGACTTAAACGTTTTAGCGCAGCCATAACGATTCTCATCACGCCGTTTCTAATCAAAAGTAAACCGTAGTCGTTCTTAACTCCGTGACCAGACCGGAAATCGTGTTATTAAAGAAGCCCGAGTCATGTATTGTATTATTATTATTTTTTTTTATGTTTTCGTTGGTCATGATGGTATTTTTTCCTCGTCGTCTGCGAGTACGAATATATCACATCGGATGGTGATTCCGGCGTGCGGCGTTCACTTGTAAAAATAAGTGTGTAGAAAAAAGGGGAGGGGGACCAAAGTTAGAACCAACTAACGATGGTCAGTCTACACGCTGTAGAACTGAATCGTTTTGAGTCTTTTAATATATACAACGCGACACATATATGCATTTTATTTCATTCGTATATTTCTCATGTGAAATACTGTGTACATAATAATACACGAGTACTATAGGTACCTATACCTTTATATTATGTATGTATTCACCAGTTGGTTATATTGTCTCGCGGCGGAGTTTGAGGCTGTCGACTAATCCTTGAATACACACCAGTATTCGACACACGTCCCGCACTTACGCTGCATGTATGGGTTTATATATTATATCAATATATATATATATATAAATGAGTGATGATGAAATGACTTGTTTTTTCACCAGCAAAATTCTTTACGTGCCACTGCGCGTGGTATTGGTTTAGTGAACGGAATTTTAGTTGTCTAGCATAATATTATATAAAAGCGTGATAAAGAGTACTCAGAGTAGTTATCGTTCATTTTTAATGTAATCGACCAACGAAGCGGATACGACCTCAGACTGTGAAAATATCAGCAGTAGGCTGGTTCAACTTCCGGCATAAAATTTATACATTTATATTATTGTTATTTTTGGATAAAAAATAAATCTAATTTCGCCAAAGACTTAGGTATTCTCTTCAGTCCACTCTCGACTTTTTTTTCTTAGCGGTGGAGAGGTCCGTTACGTTAGGACCCCACAAATTTGTAAATTCATAAACATAAATTGTACAAACAATCGTTTTGTGGTGGTTAGCATATTATTATAGTTCTATGGTTACAATTTTGGTGGTAGAAATATTGTTTATGCATTTTTAATTTTAGATACTTAGTAATTAGCTCATTAGCATAGAATGTATTGGACTTATAGTGGAAGCGTTTAAACCATATTTTACTCGACGCACCCACACCCAAATGAATACATACCTAAACTTAAGTACCTACAGGTGGTTTCCTAAAAGAAGGGGATTGGACACAAAATATGAATATTTAAAAATTGATAAATCATAAACATATAAGGTATTTTCCTATTTTAGATATTGTCAAAGGATAAAGAGTATAACAATTGTTTTTATGTATGAACTAATAAACAAAAGTAGTATATTTGAAATAATATTTAGTGGGATATAGTCTGTATTGTTCAAACCTTGAGTCTACTCTCTTTTTTTACGCTGTGTATCACAACTACAGTAGTTTTATTTCCACTTATCTTACCTCTGTGTTAGGTTAGTTGGTATTTTGTTTATATTTTGAGATTATGTAACCGCTGCTATGATATTATAGTGGAATGGAATGTTATATGGATACTACATTATGATAATTGTGTATCACATATTCGCTCTTATTATATTTTGCTATTCGATATAAACATACATTTAATTTCAAGTTTCAATTTTAAATAATTTAATTTTATGCACTCAAGGAAAAAAAAAACAAAAAAAAAATTCAGTAAAAGTTGTATTTTTATTTGGAGTTCATAAATACATGACTGATCCAATCATACTCTTAGGATTTACTACATTGTGTGTGTGAAATTGACTGTAGTGAGATGGAGTTATTTAAGAAGAAAATCGATGAGAGAATTGAGACACGAGAATGGGAAAAAGTGGAAGTTGGAGATCCACCCTACGGTCCTTACATGACTATGACGCGAGTGATAAACATGACATTATTACACTCCGACGTGTATACAAATCATTGTCGCTTAATAAACTAAAGTCAGGAGAAAATCGTCTGTTTTTTGTCGGCATGGGACGCGAACTAATGGCGGATCGTGGCCAAACATGAGTAGAAAATATAACGACGAGAATCTCCACGCTAATATAAAGGCCCTCGAGGCACATTTATCGTATAATCCAGACAAAAGTCTTTGCGACAAAGAACGTTTCAATCAAATCGCGAATCCGTCGTCGAGTTTTGCGGACACGAGAGCCGAGATAGCTCAATCGGGGATTATCCTATGTACACTGTGTATTACGTATACCTAATATGTGTACGCCTGACGAGAAAATTAATTACCTCACCCGTCGTCCCATATGTACCTCTACTTGCCACCTGGCCAGGACTTAGACACGACGGACAGGGCGGACAGGACTCGGTCCGGCTTCTCGTAAAATATAATACGCAGAGATTTACAATAATATGGAACGAAAAGTAGTGACGGTGTCGTGTAGTTAAATCTTATACCCATGAATAATGTTACTGAGTAGCGGCGGGGTTAAGGTCTTCCTTGTCGTATTTTATCCCTGGCAAGTACAATATTTCCTATTACATTATTTAAGGCCGAGTTAAAAATATAGAAACTGGCAACAAAAATAAATCAAAATAGAATTTAATCAACAAATTGTTTTAAAAGAAATATTATCCTTTGAACAAATGGGAATTATATTTTTGATGGGCTTGGAAATAATGTGGTATAGCAAATTTCGATGTTCACCTATGAATTATGATAACATCAAGACAGTATATAGATAGGCAACACCATATTTTACTATTTTGTAAATATCTTGTAAATAAGATACGACGGGCCATTATCAAATTATCACTTATCCAAATCCTTATCATTACTGATTTTTTACTCTCATTTTATTTTCAAGACCAATAACTCCATAAATAATAGTCTTACCTCATCGTTGCATTATTTTGTTTGTACATCTTGACAGAATATATATTTATTTATAACTAAATTTTGTTAGTTCAAAAAAAATAACTTCGATGAAAAAAATATATAAACAACTAAAAGCTTCTATGTGTAGGAATAGTATTTGAAACATTAATCAATTCGGTTTAAAAATTTAATTTGACATCTGTTTTAATTTGTTTAAAAATAGTTGTTAATTATTTCCTAAGTTCATTAATTTTCTTGATCTATGTTTTATCGATATAATTCACATAGTTTTATCAATATAACTAAATAATAATGCAATTGTTAATATTATACATTTAATTCCATTTGTATTCAATAAATATTATTGATCCGTTTTTTGATTAGTTAAACAACAACTATTGAATATTTGAACAACTTTTATTAGTTGCAATAAAAAATAATAAACAAATGATATAAAATAATAAATATTATTATTTATTTATTTTTTTTTTTTTCATTGATCCTGAGCCCGGCAACTGAGGCCATTAGCTATTAGTAGGTACTGTAGGTTTTTTTGTATTGATGGTTTGTAGGTTTTTTGGAACGGTAGGGGGAACACGTGTGTGTTTGTTTTGGCAGAATTTCGAATGGGGCACCCGTAGGTTTCTGCCATGCCCCGGGGGTGGGGGATGGCAGCACTTGCTCTCCGGTCACCGCGAATTGTCCGGAGAAAAATGCCGCCCGGTGGCCGAGGATCGAACCTCGACCGGTTGCGTCGCAGCGGAAGAGTCAGACCACTCGGTCACCTCGTCCCCCATATATTATTATTATTAACCAATATTAATTGATAATCTGTAAGCCGGCGCACTGTGTATGCAATTTTAGTACACTGTTACGCTAGTGAACGTCAGAGGAGGCGTTAGTTAGCACATTATATAAAACTAAAAACGAATCAAATACAAATTGCATTTTGGTCTTTTTTCTTTTATCTTTTTCTTTTATGTCAACTCTTGTTTTCCGTCCACTTGAGCCCACTTACGTCACCAGGGACGAGTAGAACGTGAACATTAATTTCTACTGACACTGACGGGGAAATCGTAACTCGTTTGTCAAGTACAATGTCGTTTTATTGCGCACAACGACGACCGTGACGTTTACACTCACCCCTTCTTGTAACTTACGATTTAATTCGAAAAAAAAATTGTCACTCGTATAAGGAAAACAAATTAAAATGGTATATTTACCTGTTCGGCCGTCTTTGTAACGAACAGATGACAGTACTGTTTGTTGATATGACCACCCGGTTGTCTTGCCAGGAAACAAAACTGTTTACAACCAGGATCACACGTAGCGTACGAAACTCTCCTGAGTCCGTGAGCCATTAAAACTTCCTGAAATGAGAATTGGAAAAAAAAATATTAAAAAAAACCCATTACGTTTTTTTTTGTTTTCATCAAAAAGGGTTGCAGATTAGCTAGGTAGGTAGTGTCCGGAAGTGAAACGAGTGGGTTGATTCTGCCACAGGAAATGAATTAATTTCCTGTTGTCGTTGATAATACCAATGCGATTGAAAACCTTGCCGAGTAGCTGGAGAAATTGAATTTGAAGACATTTTCATTTCCTCGTACTCTTGCGCGTTCATCCCAGCAGTTTCCGACGTATACCGCACACTGGGCGTATTACCCGCAAATAAGTTATATATTGTATACGTCGTATTACATGTTTAAATTTTATACGGAATATGTTCGCTGTTGAGGTTCTAATTCAATTTATAATAGTATAATACTGACAAAACAGCAATGTGATTCACCAATCAGCAGTCGCCAAGTATAATAATTTCAATATTATATAATGAACTGATTTCATCATAACTATATATACGACTTGTTTGTAGCATAATTTATGTTGAAACTCAAAAGTATGTGGTTGTGTAATATTTTTAACTATGATTTTTGTAGTATGTTAAAAATAAAATTAACATGCTTATTAAGTAAAAAAATATGTTATTTAATTAAACGCTTATTTCTAGGTAATTTAGTTGAACCTGTTTGTATTTAATCAAATAATTTTTTAATTACACCAACTGTTTGTGTACATATTTTGTTTTCAAATATTGAAGGGTATGTATATTATTTCATAAGTAATTCTGCTGCTGCCAGGAAAACAATATTTAGAACTTTGTGTGACATAAGAGTAGGTATTGTACGAGGTTAAGAAATTATACAAAATATATTAATTATAAACAATATAATTAAAATATTTTAATCTTTTAGATAAGCACAATAATTATGTTTCATTCAATAATAATTTATAAAGCCGTTGTTTGAACTATAAATTATAAAATACATTTTACGTTAAAGTATTTATCTAGTTGGGGATAATTAAGTGCATTTGTGTGCTATGTTAAGTGTACAGATACATGCATTTTTCAGGAACCACATTTGAAATGTAGTACTAAATATTCAAAATAAAATTATTCCAAAATATATTAAAAAAAATATTTAATTACTTGTAAAGAAAATCAAAGAGAACAATATAATCCTTAATAAAATTTAATTGCTTTTAATGTTAACATATATGTATGCTTAAACATCGATTTTATGATTTTATTACAAAACCCGTCGTGATACTGATACACGAAAATGTTGTGTAAGTACTGACTTTAACGAAACTTCATTATAATTACTCAGATAATGAAAATATTTATTACTGAAATTTTTTTAATTAAACGGCATAGAGAGCATTATAATCGTTATTTTTTGCGAGGGTTGACTGATTCATAAAATACGACCCTCAACCGACGAATAAATCATGTTTGTTATTTAAAAAAAAATGCTCGAAGTCCGTACATATATCCCCGCCAGTAAAAATAACTATATATGCATAATATATCGATGCTCTCACCCACAGAGTACGATTACATCGTGGCATCGAACTAAATATTAATTAATATTTGCTAAAAACTATGTCAAAAATTTGAATCACGTAAATGAAGAGAGTAAAAAACATGGCTCCCCTAGCCACGATATGCCAGGATATGTTTTGCATTTATTCAAACAAACGAAAAAATGTACAGCAGTTATGTGGAGAATATAATACACCCTACCAGTGCAGCGTTGTTGCAGTCATTTTATGTAGTCATCGAAGTTGTTTTTTTTAGCTTAAAAAATAAAATAACTCTTCCGTTCTATATAATGTATTTATTATATGTATATAATACAACATCACCAAGAATACTTATAGGTAGGCAAGTAAAGTATTTTGTTTTATATTTTCCCCCTAGATTTAATGCCATTGTGAAAAACGTAAAAATACATCTTACATTTTTCATTCGTTTTAATACTAATTGATTTATAATATAAATATTCATTGGGGGTGATTTTTGATATTATATTACCCTTTATCCTTTTCTTGACGAATTCGATATTGTGTGTAAAATGAATCTATTATACTAGCAAACTGAATCAAACTAATCAAAATAAGTTTTTCCAAAAATACGATATTTTTATAATAATAAAAAGTTGACTTAAAAACAACAACAATGATATCACCTTATCAGCTATTACATAATTCTAAAAATAATGTTAATTACTTATTAAATCATTAATTTTCAGAAGCATATTTTAGCCATATTCGATTTTGAGAGCCATCTTGTCGATTAGTTTTACTGATATTGTGTTTTTTAAAATAAAACATTTCAAAAAGTTCTATGTTATTTTGATGTACTCAAATAAACTTAGTGCGCTTGATGACATAGATTGAATAATATTTTATATACAACATAAAAAAAAGTATGCCAATGTGGGCAATAAGATCGGAATTATTTTTGTTTCCTGTGATGGTCACCGATCACTCGGTCATTTGGTAATATGATATGAATACATTCTTGGCGCGCACAGACGGATGCGATATCATTCTGTCCGTCTAGATCGTCATTTTAAGCATATTTTGGTTTCTTGAGTTTTCAGACCCAAATAGCTAACATACCAGTCTGGCTGGTTGCGGGGCGGGTCGAACTTAAAAAAATCAGGCAAAAGGAATGTGTTCCCGGAAATGAATGGCCGTCTTTCGTACAAAAGCTGGTACTGAAAAATCAATCGTTTGCATAAATTGTCTACAAAATTATCTCAAATTAATATGACATTTATCGGGCTTATGTACATAATATACTCGGACATGGTAATATAATGTACATAAAAATAATATTTTCAGTGATTAACGAATAAAAGTGTAAGAAAGAGAATTTAAATTTAAGATTTGATGTAAATAATATAATTATTGTGAATTATAGAAGTTATAAATCGACTTATAAATTATAATAGAATCAAAAGTCATAACTTTTTATACTTCTTGTCTATTCTGTCCAAAGGGTTTTCGCTAAGCGAATTTTACCCTCGAGTATAAAACGATCATTCTTAAAGGATTCAAACACTCAAGACGTCTACACTCACTATTCCCTCTTTTTCTGTCCGTCTACCTCTCTCTCCCACAATAAAGCATATACTCGTGTGCCGTCTAGCCTCTCACGTTTTGCCTCTACTGTCGTTCCGTCGCTCAAATTTATGATAAAAAACGCATCGCAACAATAACAAAATATATGTAACGCAAAGGATTTTCGTGGACATCGAATTTCGATACGTGCAGACGTTTCTATAATAAAAATAATAATAATATACAAACACGCGAGAGGAGCTTAAGAAAAACGCCAGTTCCTGTGTAACACGGCCATACATTATTCATGTATACGGATTGTTGTCGCGTGGTAAACTTGCGTATACAAATAAATACATATTATACAGCATACACAGAATGCGATTTATATCCGTCCTCGCCCCCGTGTCATCTCGGCCGCTGATGAAGCGGTGAAGTGGAAAATGAGTTAAAAAAATACCTACATTTTTATACACTCGAGGACAGGAGGGGCAAGGCGACGGTAGGGAGAACAAAATGGGGATAAAATATGTGCTGGTCTGAATATTCTCAGACGCGGATGGTCTATTATAATATGTGACACAAGCATCAGCAGCAGAAGGGTTAGGTCGCGAGAATCGGAAAAACACACACACACCTACACACATTATAAACTCGTGTAGTAGTAATAGCTACCGCCAATGCTACTACCGGTATAACGTTGAATGGTCTTGGGGGCGCGTGTGAAGGATTTCAACTGTTGTAAAATATAATATGTGTGTATACAGGGTGGTTAGTCAAGCACGCTAGCCCTCATTGTAGGTATCTCTTATTAATTATGCATTTATTCAAATTCTGATTTTCGGAATTTTCAAGTACACTTAATCGTGTAATTTGACGCTTTCAAATACTTGTGGTTATGATGATTGGAAAATCATAGTTATCGATATTATTTGATTAGCATTTTATAATTTATAAAAATATTCAGAGTGTAATGATTAATGGCTAATGAGTATTGGACAAAAATAATATCTATTTTGTATATTATGTACAACTCTATAGCCCTAAGCTTGTAAGCCTCAGTTATTCAGAAACTTTATATTAGTTATTAAACTACCTTAGTTATTCTAATGTCAATTTAGATATCTACGTCGATAATAACACTTTCGAGAAAATCACCAATGATTTACAGTAAAAGATAAGGTTCTCTACTTCTCTCAATATTGAAACAAAGAAGATTCCATAGCCGTGGGACACTTCATGAACGTCACGGAAAAGGTCAGAATTTCAAAGAGTACCTATACATAATTAATAAGGATGAAAAAGGGTTGCAAAAATGCTCAGTGAATGCACCCTGTATAATATTATATTTACGTCACTGCTGGTTTCGTCGAGGGGAACGTCTGAGAGATAATTTCAATCGGAACAAAAACGTACCTACCTACATGCAATATTATATATTAAATTCACGTCGCATAATATATAATAATAATAATAATAATAATAATATGTAGGTATACCGCAGGATTGCACTCACGCGTATAATAATAATATGTATATGTTACACGTATTGTATGCAATGTATAATATTCAATTTGACGAACAAAACCACGTGGTTCTGTCGTAATGCCGTACGGATTTCGCCTCGGCAAATACAATATTTTCAATTCCCGTACGTAGGTAGTCGAGACTATTAGATTCGCCGTCGTTGCAGGAGTCATTGACAATTCAGAGTTTTTCCACGAAAGTCTTTACATGCTGTTTATCGTTCCGTCACACACAGAGTTGTCATATTAGCCCTTTACGTTTTTAACTTTTTTTTACTCAGGGCTCGTAATACTTGTATGTACTGGTATATTCGTATTGCAAAATAATAATAATAATGATGCGTACAATTATTATTATGTACCTAACGTTTATGGTATAAAATATTATATTCGATACACAATGATATCCAAGTTGTGTTTTGTTACTTTTCTGCTATTTTCTATTTACATAGGTACTGAGTATACCGACTGCAATTTTATTTTCAATAAAAATTACAACATTATACGAGTAACAAATACTGCACCATACAAAGTACATCCAATTGAAAAGGTTGATAACATATTTATTTTAATTTAATTTTCCGTAACAAAGTAACGAACACGTATAAATCATTTTATCAAATGCGAGTGAAGTCAAATAATTTAGAATTTTGAAGTCGATGACTTACATAATAATATTATGTTAAGGCTATTCTTTGTAATAGTCTTGTAAAATGGTCTAAATCCAAAATGTATAAACTTAAAACATTACGGAATTATCGAATTAGTTTATTATAGATACCTACATGTTGTAAAATGTACTTACTTTAAAATTACATTTTGAACTTACAACTATAAATACTACGATAAATAAGTTTAAAAAAAAGTATTCGTTGTTTAAAAACAATTCGTCGTTAAAATATACTAAATTTTAACTTGAGAAATAAAATAAGCTTTATAGGTATTATATTTTTTTTTTCAATGAATAATATTACATTCAGTGCCAATATTGATATTGTTATTTGTTATGTTTGGTATACCATAACCAATAAAAAGTTTTACTGTTTAAAATAGTTTATCTGTTTATGCTATTTCAGATTTCTTTCTTTTTATCCGTAAAATACGTTTAGGTTCAGTAGCGGTATATAAACTATAAAACTCATTTTATTATACAAAAATACCCTACTAGTACTTTTTAATGTTAAAGGATACAATTTGTTGTGCTTTTAAAAAAGTACGATTGTTGAATGATGATGATTATTATAAAATATTCATATATTAATAATCAAGGTTTTCATGTAAGACACGAGTAAAAACAAAATATACTAAACGGCTGTACTGAGCTATCTCATTCCGTATAATAATATACATTTATCTTTAGCTAATTTATGTCTTGAACACTGTGATTTACTTTGATTTGTTTAATTCCCTATTTAAAACTGTGCAATGTAATCAGAGTTTACCATTTATTGATATTTAATTTTGTCTTTCAAAATGTTAAACTAATTAAAAAATTGTTCAATAAATTAAATAATCTTCTAAAATTATTGTAGGTAAGTACTTTTTAGTTATTTATTTCGGTTTATTAGTGGGACAAAACTTTTCTATGATATAATATGACATAGCCTAGGTATTGCATTTAACTATTCAAATCATTTTTAATGCAATAAATTAAACATTTATAGTTCTCTGTATTTTGACTATTTTTCTTATATACTTCACAAACTGATGTCCGATTATCGACAATCTAATTTTAAGGTGTTATATTCATTAAATATGTTTCACTAATATAAATATTTCAAGACTTATCTGTAGGTATTCAGCGTACCTACTAATAATTATTGTGCCATTATCTTGTATTGTTCTCGACTCAATAGTATAATACTCATTTGAAGTGGTGTGAAGTGAAGTGTAAAATATATAAGGGATACAAAATTGTCTCATTTTTGTATTTTTTACATTTTACTTGACCTTTACAGACTTCGATTATTTTACACACGTATTAAACATGTTACTTTTTTAATAACAGTTATATTAGTTATGTACTTATGTATTTAAATAAAGAATTTTACTTATGACTTCAAGGCCAAAAAGAGATACAGAAATAGTTTACTATGACCAGTACATTTTTAAATTTTCATTTAGCGACCTAAACCTATGAAAATACCAAAGAATTTTGTATGTCTGTAAAAAAGTTAAATATTTTACACCAATAAATCATAATTTAAAAAAAAGGGTGAAGGCAGTTAACTGCTGTACAGTATGCGTCGAGTGTACCTTTTAATTGAGTAAATTACTGTAATGTACTTGTTAAATTTTTATTCAATGATAAATCATTGCATATGAAAAACGATTTTGAACTGTGATTTTGTCGATGTGTCAGTATATAATATTACGAAGTATATTTTTAATTTTATGACATATTCATATTGATATTATAGTAATAATTTATTTGTAGTACGTTTAGTTGATTACATTTTTAACAACAATATTGCATTTATTTTATTATTAATATGTTATTATTATAATAGTGTATATTTATAACATATATTATTGTTATTGCATTTTGAGCCGATACCAACTTACCGTAGAACCGTGTGAATAGATTCCTTTATAAAATTAAATATCATTCCGTATATGAAAATATTTTTTTTTTTTTTTTATTAAATACAATAAGATGTTCCTAGCCTAGGCTATCTACATCTATTGATATTACAATGGATGGTACATTTTTAACAATTTTAACATGATTATTAATTTATATAAAATTTGAATAGTATGATGAATTTGGTATCTAGTATAATATGTACATTAGTGATAGTTACGCCGAGACGTAATTGACTATAATTAAGTAACAGTGAACTGATACAATAATGTTAACAATAAAAAGGTATAAACAGATATAATATAATACATAACAAGTTATAAAACTTAATATTAGACGCTACGAGTAACAAATAGCTGCTGTATATTGTGTGGAGTATTAAACCAGAAGGTCATGCGGACGTCCACGTTTTAATCTACGTTGAGGCGGATGTATGTGAAGTTGATAGTGAAGTGAGCCAGAGGAGTTGAGCAGTGAGGTATGGAAGTTTTTTGATGCGGTTTTAATGTGGTCTGTGATTTCCTGGATCAGAAGGTCTTTGTGTAAGTTTGCGTTCCTTATAAACCAAGGTGCGTTGGCAATAATACGTAACACTTTATTTTGAAAAATTTGAATTTTATTGATGTGAGTGGACGCGCATTTCCCCCAGACCGGACACGCATAAGTGAGTAATGGACGTAGAATTTGTTTATATATTAGAAGAGAGCATTTTTTCTGTATTGGCGATTTTTTATTGAGAATAGGGTATAACATAGAGAGGCGCTGATATGCCTGTTGAAGTTTGGATGAGATATGAGGCTGCCATGTTAGCAGTTTATCCAATATCAAGCCGAGGTATTTTACTGACGAGCTCCAAGGTATATTTACATTGTTAAATGTTAGTTGTTCAGGGAAGCGGTAAGGACGAAGACTGAAGATAACACCTGTGCTTTTTGACGCATTTATTTGAATACGCCATTTTTTACACCAGTAAGATATTTCATGAAGATGTGCTTGTAGATTTGTGGTTACTGCTTCAATGTTGCGAGATTCTGTGAATATTGTAGTATCGTCTACGAATAGGGCAATATTCGTGCGAGGTGACTGGGGAATATCATAAACATAGATATTAAATAGTATGGGACCAAGCTTAGAGCCCTGAGGTACACCAGCAGATATAGGCAAAAGGTCTGAGGTGTTATCATTTATTTTAACAACGAACTGCCTGTTAAGTAGAAATGAATTAATAATATTGAACAAGTAAGTTGGAGTATTAATGGATTTTAGTTTAAACAGTAGGCCCTCATGCCAGACTTTATCGAAAGCTTTTGAAATATCTATAAATACCGCTCCAGTATGACAATGTTTTTCGAATGCAGTATTAATATGTTCGGTTATTCTAAGTAATTGTTGAACCGTAGAATGATTTGATCTAAACCCGAATTGGAATTTAGGTATAATATCTATGGCATTTAAATAGAAAAGAAGTCTAGTGTGAATGATTTTTTCAAACAATTTTGAAATTGAAGATAAGAGGCTGATTGGCCTGTAGCTGTCAGGATTTGATTTGTCCTTCCCTGGTTTGCTTATTAGTATTATGCTTGCAACTTTCCATTTGGGTGGAAAGTAACCAAGACGCAATAAAGAGTTAAATAAAGTGGTAATAAACACTAGTCCTTTTGGTGGTAATTTTTTTAACATAAGATTTGTAATTTTGTCATGGCCCGGTGATTTTTTGTTCGGGAGATTTTTAATAATTTGTTTGATTTCATTTGGCGTTACGTAATTAATAGAATTTTGGACTTCATAATTTGGTAGTTCTAAGGTGTGTTTTACTCTTAGGTCATTGCTTGGATTACAGATATGGTTGGGATAAAAGGTATTTTGCAGCATGTTTGAAAAAACAACACATTTTTCTTGATCGGATATGACAAGTTTATCATCAGTGCGGAGAGGGGGAATGGTGTTGATATCTTGGTTTAATAGTCGTTTTGTTGCTTTCCACAAATTTGATTCACCCGGTCGCATGTTTGACAGGTAACTATTGTATGAGGATACACGGTAATTTTGTAAAGCTACTTGAACTTCTTTGGTGAGTCGGTTTAGTATTTTTTTATCTGTAGGGTTCCTATGGTTTTGCCAGATACGTCTGGCTAAATGTTTGCGACGAATAAGTGAAGATATGGAGTGTGGTAAAATGCCAGGACTGTGTATATTTTGCGGTACTGAATTAGAACAGGACTGAGCGGCTTCTGTTATGACGTCCGTCAGATGATCAGCTGTTTGTTCTGCTAATTGAGTGGTAAGTATGCTTGTAGGTATTTTCAGATTAGATTGTACATGGTTAGAGAATCTATTCCAGTCTGGTTTGCCTTTGAATAATGAGTTGTTTGTACGGCGGAAAAGAGAGGGTGAGTTAATCGTTATTTTAACAGGTATATGATCCGAGTCGAGTTCGATAAGAGGTTCCTGTACGCATACAAATGGGACAGATTTAATTATTAAAATATCTAATATATCGGGCAGACGGTTTATATCTGTTGGGAAGTAAGTAGGAGTATTTGGAGCTGATATTGAAAAAGGTGTGTTTGTTATGAATGCTTGTAATTTAGAGCCATTTGGATTTGTAACACGGCATCCCCAGTTAATGTGTTTTGAATTTAAATCACCGGCAATTATAACCGAGTTATCTAGGTTCATGATTTGTTCGTAATCTGCGATAAGCATTTGGCGACTAGGAGGTTGATACGCACTGACGAACGTTATATACTTATTGTTTATGTTAATGGAAACTGCTACGGCTTCTAGGTACGTAAGGGCAAGTGTAGGCAATTGTTGTTGTTTGATTTTGTTCCGTACTAGAATAGCCACTCCGCCCATGGAACGAGATTGTGTAATACGATCAGCGCGATAAATTTTGTAGCCAGGGAATTTAATTTTATCTGAATGCGACAAATGCGTTTCAGTAATGCATGCGATATGAATGTTGTGATGATTAAGAAAAGCTAGTAAAGTATTTCTTTGATTTTTAAGACCGTTAGCGTTCCAGTTTANAAATAGAAAAGAAGTCTAGTGTGAATGATTTTTTCAAACAATTTTGAAATTGAAGATAAGAGGCTGATTGGCCTGTAGCTGTCAGGATTTGATTTGTCCTTCCCTGGTTTGCTTATTAGTATTATGCTTGCAACTTTCCATTTGGGTGGAAAGTAACCAAGACGCAATAAAGAGTTAAATAAAGTGGTAATAAACACTAGTCCTTTTGGTGGTAATTTTTTTAACATAAGATTTGTAATTTTGTCATGGCCCGGTGATTTTTTGTTCGGGAGATTTTTAATAATTTGTTTGATTTCATTTGGCGTTACGTAATTAATAGAATTTTGGACTTCATAATTTGGTAGTTCTAAGGTGTGTTTTACTCTTAGGTCATTGCTTGGATTACAGATATGGTTGGGATAAAAGGTATTTTGCAGCATGTTTGAAAAAACAACACATTTTTCTTGATCGGATATGACAAGTTTATCATCAGTGCGGAGAGGGGGAATGGTGTTGATATCTTGGTTTAATAGTCGTTTTGTTGCTTTCCACAAATTTGATTCACCCGGTCGCATGTTTGACAGGTAACTATTGTATGAGGATACACGGTAATTTTGTAAAGCTACTTGAACTTCTTTGGTGAGTCGGTTTAGTATTTTTTTATCTGTAGGGTTCCTATGGTTTTGCCAGATACGTCTGGCTAAATGTTTGCGACGAATAAGTGAAGATATGGAGTGTGGTAAAATACCAGGACTGTGTATATTTTGCGGTACTGAATTAGAACAGGACTGAGCGGCTTCTGTTATGACGTCCGTCAGATGATCAGCTGTTTGTTCTGCTAATTGAGTGGTAAGTATGCTTGTAGGTATTTTCAGATTAGATTGTACATGGTTAGAGAATCTATTCCAGTCTGGTTTGCCTTTGAATAATGAGTTGTTTGTACGGCGGAAAAGAGAGGGTGAGTTAATCGTTATTTTAACAGGTATATGATCCGAGTCGAGTTCGATAAGAGGTTCCTGTACGCATACAAATGGGACAGATTTAATTATTAAAATATCTAATATATCGGGCAGACGGTTTATATCTGTTGGGAAGTAAGTAGGAGTATTTGGAGCTGATATTGAAAAAGGTGTGTTTGTTATGAATGCTTGTAATTTAGAGCCATTTGGATTTGTAACACGGCATCCCCAGTTAATGTGTTTTGAATTTAAATCAACGGCAATTATAACCGAGTTATCTAGGTTCATGATTTGTTCGTAATCTGCGATAAGCATTTGGCGACTAGGAGGTTGATACGCACTGACGAACGTTATATACTTATTGTTTATGTTAATGGAAACTGCTACGGCTTCTAGGTACGTAAGGGCAAGTGTAGGCAATTGTTGTTGTTTGATTTTGTTCCGAACTAGAATAGCCACTCCGCCCATGGAACGAGATTGTGTAATACGATCAGCGCGATAAATTTTGTAGCCAGGGAATTTAATTTTATCTGAATGCGACAAATGCGTTTCAGTAATGCATGCGATATGAATGTTGTGATGATTAAGAAAAGCTAGTAAAGTATTTCTTTGATTTTTAAGACCGTTAGCGTTCCAGTTTATAATAGGGTATTATGGGGCTCCATTGGTGTTTAAGTTTAAGCTGTTAATGATGACTGGCAGGTTTTGTATTATTTTCTGCATTAATTGGGTAACAAATGTGTTAATTAGTGGTAAAAGAGTTTTCATAAAATCACTATCGTTATCTGTGGATTTGGGTGATTTGCCTCTATAATTATTATTATTGCTATTACTATTGCACGCAGAGGCGTATGTATAATGCATATTAGTGTTATCTTGGTTTAAATGTATATTTTGAGTATTTGCGTTGGGTATTGTGTTTATATGATTTTTGCTATCGGACGGATTTTTACAAGTTTTATTTTTATTTTTGGTTCTTGATATTTCTTTGTAAAAAGTGCAACCTCTATAATTAGCTGGGTGATCACTATTACAGTTAACACATTTTGGAGGGGCGTCTGTTGGTTTCTGACATTGACTGTAGTGATGGTCACCCGCGCATTTGACACACCTTGATGGTAGGTGACAGAACTTTTTGGTGTGGGAAAATCTTTGACAATTTGTACATTGTGGGATATCCTTGGAGGGCTTACGTGGTTCAACTAAAATTATACAATGAAGAAGTCTGTTTAAGGAAAATATTTCAGTAGATGATTTTGATAATAAAACTGCTACGATTGGAATTGGCGATTTGAACTGGTTTTGAAGGCGTGTGACTGAAGCAACTTCAAAGTTAAGATCTTGAAGTTCATTGTAAATACAAGCTTCCGATATGTTAACAGGTAGATTTCTAATGACTACAGAAAGTTGTTTATTTTCAGGAAGTTGGTATGTGTGGTATTCAATTGCAGTCTCGTCGAGATGTTTAGTTACAGATCTATAGTCATCAATCGAGTTTAAATTAATTTTTAGGGCAGATTTTGTATTAACAATGGAGAAATTGTCAAAAGTTATATTATCTAAAGAAGTATGAAAGTTTTCGTAGTCGGAAATATTATATACATATATAGGTGGGATTTTAGGTCTGACCTGTGGTTGCTGAGTACTGTCGTTTTCTGTGTTAATGTTCGTTTCGCCGGTGTCTTGTAGAGTTAATAGTGGAGAGAATCTATTTTTACTAGTGTGAGGAGGTGTAAGAGCGGCACTGCTAGTTCTTTTCTTTGAAGTGTCAGGAAGCTTGAGGTCTTGAGGTGAAGTATTTTTATTATTGGAATGCATTGAAATTAGTTAAAAACACGCGGGATTACGGAGTAACGGAGTACTGCGGACGACTTTACACTACGGCTACTGATAGCCAACTGATATGAAAATATAATAATATAATTAAAAGTTTCGAATTTCTCCGAAAAATATTTTTGAATTAAAATTCATAGCAAAGTAACTAAAATTATTATTTTTTGTTTCAATATTCAATTTTGTCTAAATTTTAATGAAAAATATTTAAATAAAAAAATTATTTTTTAGACTTGTTGCTTAAAGTATTATTGTACTAGCTACTTGTGAGAAATCTTAGAGTAAATGTTCAATCCTTAGATATAATTGCATGTAAATTGAACTTTGGATACATTTTTCTTACTACAAATAATTTCTTGATTTTGACGAATTTTGTCAAAAATTAAACTTCAAATGCTTAAAAATAAAATTGTGACTATGTATGTTTAATATTTTTAGTTAGTAAATACAACTTAAAAAGAACCTTGTATTAAATTTTCAAGTTTTTTGTCAGAGAAAAATATATTTTTATTGATTATTATTAAAAAAAATAATCAAGGCTGAGAAATGACAAATGTCTATAAATAGTTCAAGATGAGTCAAAATATTTTGAAAATTTTATAATCTATAAAATATGCTTTTATAAATATTTGGTGAAAATGTACAAGTAATGACGGTTTTCGCATTTGAGTTAATTAAACCAAAAAACCAAATCGATTTTGTTAAAAATACAATTTTTTACCAGAAACCTCTCTCAATGTTGAAAATCAAAGGATTTTTACTGATCCTAAAGGTAATTAGTGATGACCAGGGACCAGTGATGACTTGATGCATTTGTATTTTTGTTCGGGAAGTAAATATAATAAATCTGATCCGGTACAAATTTGTGTTGTGGTATTTGGAGTTAAAGTTTAAAAGTTTATTGTGTATATGTTTGCATATTTTGAAATTTTTTCTACAAATGCATATTTTTAAGATTTATTGATTTTTATCGCATATTTTAAAATAATTTTTGATTATTTACTCTAAGTCAATTTTTTAGCAAATACATTTTATCTACATGATTTTATCGGAAATAATACCGGTAAGGCGATAATCAATAGCGTTACGGGGAACCCATTTTATTTTTAGCTCTGAGGACAATATTATTTTTAACTAATCTGTCTTTTACAGTATTATTTTGTTTGCCAGTACATAGTGATCGACGGACTACGATCGTTATCGTGTGCATGTATCCTTAATCGCTGTCGTGTTCGTATTTGTATTCGTTATTTTTTGTATTTATTAGCGCTCGTATTTGTGGTATATTATGCCAAAAGAAAAAAAACACAAATTAGCCGGTTGAGAAGTTTCATTTTGGATTTTGGGGTTAATGTATTTTCCGCCGACGGAAGAATTGTATTTTGCAAAATATGTGAAATTAAAGTAGAATATGAACGGCGATCTAGTGTAATTAGTAATAATTACGACATACACAAACAGTAAAACATATGAAAATGATTAAACTATAAATTTGATATTTTTTGGTGCATATGTATGCGCATATTTTTAAGATTTTAAGCACATTAAGTCCCGAGTCCTGGTGATGACCAATACCCCAAAAAAATTATCATTGTAAGACCAGTACACATTCTTCGCTCTTCTCGGACTCTACTATACTCTAGCACTGCTTTTTAACTAGGCATTGTAGCTCAAATATGATAAATTACAATATATCTATGAATATAATACCATTTATTTTAATATTTACATGATTATTTACGTTTAAAAAACTGAATACATAAATGATAAACGTATATTAATTAGCTGTTTGTAAACATGTTTTCAATGATCAGCATTGCGTATTCCCACATACATGGTTCAACTATAACTACGTTCGTGATGAAAAATCACAATAAATGATTAGAAGTATATACCTACATGAATATACGCCGCCCATTGCGAACAAAGCAATTTTACTGATCAGTAGATGAAAGGTTCTTTTTGTCTGAAAAGGGTATACCGCCCAAATGATTTGCATGCGTTAGATGAAAGCGTTGACGGTTAAAACGCTAATGCATGTCTATATATACTATATGGTGCTACTGCCACAACAAGTCTAATATTCAATTTGACGTCTATCACGCACTATACATATTATAAACATTATACAGTAATGGGGAGGGTGACGCTTATCTCGACGAACAGTTCATCTCGAGTGTGTGTGTGTGTGTGTGTGTGTGTGTGTGTGTGTGCGTGTGTGTGCGTGTCGATGAGACCACACGTGTGCGAGGGTGGCTGCGCAGGTGACTAAGGGATGTGTCGGTACGCTCAAGGGCAGACCAGTGGAGGGGAGGGGGGAGGGAGGGCGAGGGTCCGTGGCCGCCAAGAACTGATGCAGCAAAGCGTCGCGCAGGCGGGAAGCGTCAAAAGCCGTTTGATTGATAGTCGTATCCGTATATACAGGCCTTTGACGGGTTGATTAATTAACGATAGCTAGTCCCCACGCGGGTTTCTACTGTGGCACACACAGAAAGGCGAACACCAGTGACGGATCGGATGAGGCGGGATGTGGTGAAAAAAGCTATAGGTATGTACCCAGGTATAGACTTTAGCGTCACCGCCATCTTGTTTTTAGCCTTGCCCTTTACCTCTGCTTTTCATGTTAGTTCCGACTTCCACTTGCCTCTATAATCTCCCACTCCCCCCCCCCCCCCGTTGTTACCGACAGCGTTCGAATTTTGATGCATGTTCAATGTTGAATCCCCCACCTTTACATTATACATCTTAAACACGCTCATTAATCAACTTGGCAAAAAAAGTATTTCATCATCGTCCCTGTATAATATATATATACGGTATATTGTATATATATTATCATCTCGTGGACCTCTACGGAAAAACGAATACTCACCTCACACCTCACCTCGTCGCAGCCCCTTTCAAACGATTTCTCCTACCCAGTTTTCTGGTAGGTACATTTTTTTTTTTTTAAATACACAGTATTATAGTCTATAATAACCACGTGTTTACTGTTTCTATACAAATGTATAATACGTTATGTACATACTGTTTATATTTTATAATGAGTCGAATATATACAATGTGGTTAACTCATCAAGTTAGATAAAGTTGGAAAATACAAAAAAATAGTTTTAAAAATATAACTTATAAGTCTTGAAAAATGTATATGCCTATAGTGGATATTTATATCATTAAAAATAACGATGATGATACAGCATCGGATAATAGTATCCTCCATTAGGTATATATAAAATAAAAGTATGCTTTCTTAATAAATTATAGAGGTGTATTCGGTCTAAGTGATATTTATCCACATTAATGGATTTTTTAATGAAAATAATATGTATGTCACCTGATAAAATACATTTATAATATGTAAGTAAATATTTGAAATTATGTTGGATCGCATCACTAATTACAACCTTAGGTTTTAATAATCATGTCACTTCGTTGTGACAGCCATACAATTATTCTATGTTTTCCTGGTTTGTCCAATGCACCGAAAAACAAACGATCGGTTGGAGGAAATAAGTGAGGGTCGTGTGGGTGTCAGATTTCTGACGTTATCCGGTGAGGTGGAGACTGCAGTATTTCTTAGTAGTTCCCTACGCACCTACATTCATATACACTTAAATATTATGATTTATAACCTAGGTTGTGGTTCAGTAGTTGTGCAATATTAAACGATAAGAAATTCCATATCAGTATACACTATTGTTGGTTACTACACTGTCGGTGTTCAATGACCTGCACGATGGACGTCATTGGAGAATTTTTTAGGATGTAATTATGTATGTTATTCAGATCTAGATGACTTGTAAATCCGAATTACTATTTATGCAATATATATACTATATAGTATCAATACGCGTGCTATTGATTTTTTCTGCCTATTCTATAACAGTGTTGTCAGTGTATAACTTTAAAGGGGTTTTCATTTTTCATTTTTCATTTTTTTTTTAGGAAATGGTTCGTCTTTTGTTTGGTTATTTTTCTTTTTGCTTTCAATCGAATTTTTTTTGTTTCATTTAATTTTTTCATATTCTATTCATGACCATTGTTTGCTAGGGATTTCATTAACTGGACCTACCGGCTGGGTTCCAAGGCTTAAGTTTCGGACTTAATCGAAATGCCAAACAAGAGATCCTCTGGGGAGCGCAGACCGCAACAATAGGAAAATAATAATTACTTCCGCAAGTGAACCCCATAAATCTATGCCTTGTATAGCAACCAGAGTTCGACAAATGAGACTATATTGGATATTTTTTGACTTATACTTGGCTATTGTCGAACCACGCTGATATTAAAACTACAATTTATTGTACAATGAGTTTACGGCATTCGCGGCATTTATGTAATTGATATTACAACGGGTATGATAAAATACGTGTAATTATTTAATATAATATTTTTATTATTATTATGATGTTACAATCTAATTGTTAGACATTGAAGACTAAAATATAAATGCTATACTTGTTTATAAACATAGTTAATTTGAAATAAAATACAGTTTGGCACAGTTTTTAAATGTATATTTTAGTCTTTAATATGAGTAATAAATTAATTGCTGATATAATAATCAATCTGGGTTGGTGTAACTGTATTTCATGTGTGTTGTGATATCAAATTTGAAAGCGATATAAAATCATAGAGTTCGAAAAAATTATTCTCGAGTAGTTGAGCATGCAATGGCATTGTAAAAATTATAGCTGCTTTAAGTTACTTCATTTCGCCAACGCGTAATGCTTATCTACAGTTTTTCAATACGTTAAGAGAAACGAGGGACAAAAATTACTTCTTCAAACTTTTAAAGCGGGTTATTTCATATTTAATACACAGCATCTGTTTATTTGTTCTGACATAAGTCGTAAAATAATTTTATAAAATTAAATCTTAGACAATTAAATAATGATTTTCTGTTCGCATTATCAAGGAAAAGTTTTATTTATTGTCAAGGCGTCACTATAACTGCTCCCAGCCGATTATTGATATTTATACGGTTCGCCGAAAGTTTTATTTTTATTTTTTACTTTTTGTCGCTCTTACTATATTAAAAACTTTCAGGCCTACATCTTCGGCGTCTTGGATGTCTATATATTTTAATTGACTTCTGTTCTGCTTATAAACTGTCGGTGTCGTCGATTTTTATCCTAACAATGGAAACCGAAATTAAAGTTGTACTTTCTGTAAAATATTGATCTTTGACTCGTTTAAACTAAGTTACACACCTTACACTTTAAATACTTAATTTTATGATGGCTTAGAGAACAATAAATACTAAATAGGGAACTCACAATAAAGAATTTTAACATTATAACATACATTTGAAAATTAAGAAGAATTTAAGTGTGTAAACACAATGATTTAAGTACGACTTTATAATACGCTGTAGCTCATAAAATGTACCGTTGTCTATAGGTTAGGTTATTCTTTCATATTGTGTATGTTGATTCATTAATGTTAAAAGAATTAATTGTATAACTAACTTTGGGTATGCTAATTAAAAGTATTACATTTTATGCGAAATTCCCCACCAAGACATGTAGATCGTGACATTATTATTAAAGTATTGAGTGGACAAATTATTTCATTAATACCATGATAATATTTATAAAATTATCTTCTCTACTATATAAAAAGTACAAATCACACTAGTTTACAGGTTACTATTTACTATTGACCATTACCTATAAACTACGACATGCACACTTTAAATATTTAAATCTATATTAATACGCCTGTCTATAAAATATGCATACTTATGACTACAGTAAACACAAGAACAAGTGAACAAAAATTAAGATCGATATCAAGGCCTCGCGGGAAGTGGGAATCAAAGATTTAAACAGTTTGTTAAATAGACGGAGGAAAGATATCCTAAAAACATACTTTGAAACAACGACCAAATTGTACTGTAGGGAAAATATATGAAGCAGAATTGGAGTAATAGAAGTTTTAAATGTGAACAGAATTATCTAAAATTAAGTCGGGCCTTTGTAACATTCATAGTAAATTTTGAGGAATATAATTTTGACACTTTAAAAAGACAAAAAATGTAAGGATTGGCCGCCTAATAAGACGCGCAGTGCTGATAAAATTGATCAAGAAAGTATGGAGAAAAAAACTAAGTACTATATCGAGTACAAAAAATATTATCAAAGCTCGACAATGCTATTTGTCCTAGAAATCTGATCATTGAGAGAGTAAAGCTAAATCTATAAAGTTACAAAGTAATCTATTGATTGATGACTAAAGCAGAATAACAAAGAATTCTTAATATTCTATGCATTTTGTGCACTCTATGCAACAAATATGAAAAGAAATATTGAACTTCTTGCTTTTTGAACATTTACATAGTTTATTTTAAATTAAAACTATTCATTAAATTAAGCTCGTTTGAGAACAGTTTTAAAATATGTCAATTAGTAGTTCTTATATTGAAAAACTTAAATTCAATACAATACCAATAAACAATGCAACTTAAGTGTTTTTTATTTTAACGAGTTCTTTAATTTTACTTTTTTGTGTTACAATTAAGTTGCAAATGGCATAAGATTATAAACCGACGGGTATTTTATCATTGGTTATAAAATTGTACTAAAACCACGAGATATAATAAATTGAATTAATTTTAAGTATGCAATCTTCTGTTAAGTCCAAGTAAGATAAATCGTCAACGATTGTTTTAAATGATATAAATCAGAAAATTATGAAAATACGAATGAAAAATTCCACGATGGAAACAATCTGGCACATCTGTGAATTAAATGAAATTGTTTTCCACAAGAGTTGTGCTATTAAGGACAATAATTGGATTCTATAAATTGTATTTTTGTGGATATTAATGGTCAGTTATATATAGATATATATATTTTATTCATATTATTTATTATGCATGTATATCAGTATATATAAATTTCAAATAATAATCTACAATGTGCAACGGATTTTTTGTTGTAGAGATATAAAAATATAAATTTTGAACCTGAAGACTATTTTTAAACTCATATGTATAACGTGATGCAGTGTTCATCATTTTTAGGCTTTGATTATTTTACCATCAAAACGTCTACAGGGGAATTATATGAAAAATGTAATTGAATAACGATAAATAGTTATATTGTTGTCGGATAACAATTAAAATGTATTCGTTATTTTATGAAAATGCAATACCATATTTAAACGAAAATCAAATAAATGGACATTAATTGTTCGTAATATGTTTTTATATTAGTATAATTATTATATACTATACCAATATGCGTAGCCTGTGTACATGCTCATTGAAGTCTGAATGTAGGGTGTTCGGCGATTACGGCATGTGCATTCAATAGTTCGTTCTTCGTTGTAATTATGAATGTTTGTGGTTAAATGGCATACATTATACACGGTATAGCATAAAACAATATTGTGGGAAATCAAATTAGCGTGTATTGATGTGTTTTTCTTTCGATTAGGTATTTACTATTTTCACATGTATATATATATAAGTATATGCGGTGATTGTGCATTGTGTGATAGTAATAATGATTATAAAACGCCAAAACGAAAGGCTGCAGGCGCCATGCAGTCTGTTTTATCACTAAAAAATACACACAACTGCGTCGTATGTATATAAATTAATAATAACAGAAAAATTGGTTTTATAGTTTGACTATGATTCGAAAAGTAATCAATAAAATATAAACATAAAGCGCCTCGAGGCAAATGGACGACCGATTTTTTACGAAAGAAATATTGTTTTGTCGATCGTCTTACTCATCTACAACTCGTTGCGTTTCGACGGTCATTGGCCGACAGTGACTACGACAATGACGATGACGACGACGACGTTCCCGAGAGACCATTACAAATAATATATAATAATATACCACCACCGCCACTTCCGACAGCGGTGCGGCAGTGGCGGCGGTGACCGCATATGTTTGATCGATTATCCCCTGGCCGGTTGTTTCTTATCTGTTTTGGGATAGATTTATTTTATTTCCCAAAGTGGTGGATTCAAACTTTAATGACCGTTGAAATGCATTTTTTCTTATGAACAACCGCAACCCCAACCCTCCCCCCTCCCAAAACATCAAAAACTTTGCGTGTTCACGGCGATGGTGGTAATACATTACGTATAGGATGATATCGTGGAGATATCACTGCGTGAGTAGTGTTGTAACACTTTGGCAGTTTCCTTAACGGTCTGAGCGTGAAAATCAAATTAGCGGCGTCAAGAGACGCCAAAGTTTTGTGCCCACCCCATAGAATCGGTGGCGGCGCGTGGTGGGGCGAGCCTGTTTGGAGAAATGTCCGACCCTCGGCCAAAATAGTAAGGAAAAAGCGGCGTAATAGCTGCAGTGGGTGAAGAGGGTTTTTGGCACGGATTATATAGTTAAACGTCCAACCACCTCCACCGCCTCCTCTTTCACAACCCTATTTATTCCACCCACCGTATATTCCCCTCTCCGTCTGTCTCATTCAAGTCACAGTATATTATATATATATATATATGTATGTATTTATAGTGAATACCCGTAGTCATACCACGCAATATAATATGTGTACTGTACACATACATCGAGTGTGCTTGGGATTAAATTTATTGCGGCTACGACGGAATCGAACAAATTGCGGTTTTCAAACAGAATATTATTGTCCGTATATTCCTCGAGATTTTATTTATATATACGACCACCGATGAATAGTCACGTTGGGACGTTAAAAATTGTGCTGGTGCGTCGGGGGTGTTATATTTTAACATCGAACCGTTTCCAATCTTGTTTCTCCGGGATTCCGAGTGCTAGATTAATGTTTTTCTTCAAGTAAGTTAACTTGCCGCCTACTTGATATAGCGTTTGACCATCGCTTCACATTTTTTTATTTTTGGTTCGAAATATTCGGTTATTTGTTTGTTTGAGTTTTAGATTTTCTACCTTTCATAGTGGTTTTTATCATCATTATTATTTTTTTTTTGTGAATAGAAAGGCGTAATGGTCCAATTAAAAAAGATTCATGTAGTTATCGTTTTCATCGATTGATATATTATACCAGTAGACAGAAAGATATATAACTAGACGTCACTACATACTTAACATTTTGTAAATATTATGATAGCTTAAAACAGTGCTAGATGTAAGGATACTTGGATCTTTACCAATAAATAAAATAATTATTACTTTCAGCAAGAAAACACGAATACCCATGTATTTAAAACTACTTTAACTCCATCGTAATGGGCGTTAAGGTAATTCGGGAGTTAGGTACATATAAACACCTTTTTAATTCACATTACGCGAAAGCACCTTAATTATTTAATTCGATACAAATCGAATCAACTTCAATTCGGGATTAAAAATGTATATAAACAGCTTATCACAAGTCAATATTTTTGGAGGGAACTTAACAAAGGCATACTATAATATATAATACCAATTAACTGTCAGTTCAAAATATAGATTTAGTCATTGAAATATTATATAGTAATATAGACCATAGAGTATTTATAGAATAAAAAATGATATAATTAAATTTGTTTTTAAATTACTTTGAATGTCACGACTTTAGATGTAGGTATTTAAGTGAAAAAAATATTATGCGTTGAAGATTTCATATTAACGTAGTAATAATTTAAAGATTATCTTCTAATTTTAAATAAGAGAGAGGAGGTCAATGAAACATAATAAACGAAATACAAAAATAAATGTTGGTAGAAATTATCAGCAAGCACAACTTTACCCAACTTTTTTGGGATATTTGTACTATTGTTGTTGCCATTTAGTGTCGCATTTCACAACACTTCAATATCCTTCGCCGATATGAACAAATTGAGGCGAGCCCCCCCCCCCTAAAAAAAAAACGCCAAAACTCACCCGTTCGAATTTTTATTTTTTGGTTTACCCATACCATGTATCGTTTTATGAATCACGACCCTTTTAATGTCTTGTAATGATTCACATACAAGTGTATTATGTAGATAATTTTTTTGTACCTATGAGGTTAAGCCTGTCGTTCCAACATTATTTTATTTCTGTAATAAAATAAATATTTGATGACATTACTTGTAGTAATATTTTTTTTATTGACGACAACTAATGTTTTTTGACTGGGTTTTTTTATTTCGAGAACAGAAAAATATTGCAATAAAGTGTAGTTTGTATTTACTTTTAAACATCACTTTTGTTAACTCTTATTCGAACAGCATCAATTTAGAGCAACATGAAAAATATGGTTTCATGCTTATCATATTTTCTATATTGAAGTGCATAGCATAAATGTTCATGTTTCGGTGACTAACTATTCAATGTATATTTGGAGGGAAGGGACCACAACAGTTACTATAAACTATAATATTTTAATTACCTTGCCATCTGGACTGCATACTTTGATACCGGTCACAGTAATTAAAAGGGAGACTTCTTTTTCTATCTGCACCTGAAAAAATATTTTATTGTATTATACGATATAATTATAATATAATTTAAATTTATTTTAACAGATGACAGTTGATGGGGGTAACAATTAAAAACGTATCGATATGATTAGTGGTGAAATTTCACTTCAACATTTATGATGTTTAAATGCAATACTTTAACGATCAACACACATTTTATAATAATTGATGAAAAAAAAACTGAAGGAAATCATCCTTTCTCAGGGTTTTTTTTAGTATATTATAGTAGCATAAAGGTAACTTATAACATTATAATATTTACTCGACATATTCATCAAAACTCACGTCTGTGTAAAAAACTGAAATATAAGGGTACGATTGCTTGATTGACATTTTTTTTGGGTGAAACAGTTTATGTTTAGTAAGTAACAAAAATGAAGTTTAAAATACGTGACACCACTTTTTAATTAGGTACCTATTGTTACAGTGGTATTTTTACTGTTTACGGTTTTATTAAATATTTTATATTATTGCAATAACGGCCGAGGAAAGTCAATATTCCTCTTTTCTTTGAACGAATCGATTCTGTTATTAATATTCATTTAAAATTATCTATTCACAGAGACCTAGCTGGTGCTAAGTGTACATTTATAGTCATATGATTTATATTTCATACTTAATATGGTGATCCAAATCACTCCCAAATAAGATGAAATAGAAATTAGGACATACAGGAATTGGGTTTATCAAAATACTTTAATGTTTATCTTGACTCTGGCTCTACTCTTAAATAGGTTTAATTTTCACTTCTACTTTATGGGGACGCATTGGGCTAAACTTTGGTTGTGACATCAGTTTTATCAAAAAAACTCTTAATTAGTATTGTTTAAACCATCAATACATTTTAAGATATAATTGCAATTAATTTAATTATACATACACATGAATATTGTTAAAAATTTAGTTAGTCAATAAGGAGGTTCCTGCTTAATTATTTAAATCATAAACAACATTTTAAATACAATTTCAAAAATGTACACAAGTGGATAGCGCTTTGCTGTACATTATAGGCGTCATGTGGGTCACTGTAATGGATGTGTTAAATTTGAATTTAATGACATACAATCATTGTATACGAAAAACGATTTTGAACGAAGAACTGTCTGTCAACCAATGTAGGTATGTATATTTTATGATAAAAATGCTATTCAAGTGACTTATTTTGCTATTAGTAAAATAGTTGGTTGAATTATTTTTTACGAAAAAATTTCATTTGGTATACTTAAAAATGTCATTTAGGTACTTTCAGTACTTTCAAATAATATTTTTAAATCACAAAAAAAAAAAAAAAACACTGAAATCGTTATTTCCGTTTAAATATCTAATGTTGTCCAAATTTGAATTAGAATATCCATTAAAATTTTTTTTATTCATTTTCGATTTTTGGATACAATATGAAATACTTATGGGAATATCTCAAAAAAATTATTCCAAAAAATAAAATCTATTTTGTTCAAAATTCGTTTTAATTTAAAATTCCCGTTTTTCTATTTTTTTTTCTTTTGCTTTTGAAATTTACAGTGAATTTTGCATAAAACTATCAGCTAGATTAACTTGTCCATCTGAAAAGATACAGAGGCATTATTTGGAGTACTTAACGCGTAAGTAAAAAGAAAAAAAATACATATTATTGTAAAATCAATTGTTTCGCTCAAAGTGTAAAATAAGGCAAAAATGATTGCACGAAAAAATATATTATTCAACTTTAAATTAAAGTGCCTCGAGTGGTGACAAAAATGTATGAAACAATTTAATAAATTGTATTTTTGTGGGTAAAGCGCAAATCCTAGATTATCCTGTCAGCACAAAAACGTCAATTTCAGGCAAAAAAGGGTTTAACCGTTAAAGGGTTATAATAATTTAATATTATTTATTTATATTTTAATACCAAGGCCATAATATTATTCGTATTTCCAATTCAAATTTTGCATACTATTTAAGATGCATACAGAATGGTTGTTCGGCGGTTCTTCGAAGACGGCTAACTTGCAATATTTATTATACATAGGTCGGAGTACGAATTACAATGTTTTGGGTGTACATTTTATTATTATTTTGGCAATTCGGCTGTGCATGCGTTATCGAGCCTGGTAGCTTAAACATTTTAATCCGTGCGCGGCGTTCATGGGAACCGAGCTTAATGAATATATTAGCTTTATTTATTATAATATTATATACAGGGTAAAAATTTTGTTATTGTTCAGTCGATTATTCACCGAAGTATTAAATTTGGTTTTTATTTTGGTTGTTGTGGGATTATTTCTTAATCATTCAGCCAAAACCACTGTTTTAAAATTATATTATTGACCGATATTAGTCGCATCGATTTTTTAATTTTTTCACAATGATAACATAATAATTATCACCTATGATCTGGAAAGAACAAGAAGAATTCGAAGCGTTACTCTCTTTTAGTCAATTTTTTCCGCTCCGAATTGCCTCCAATCGTGGTTGTTCTGTGCCCAAAACACTAAATATTCCGAATATACATCATTTACAATGCTTTTCTGCGGAATAGTTTTTTTAAAATTTTAAAATTATAACGTAACTTAATTATTGATTCAGAGAAATCTGATATTTATGTAATGCACATTAGCATTTAAAAATAAATATCTTAAGTTTAAAAACGGCATATAGATATTTAATAAGACACTGTTAATGCCGCTGTAGGACGACAGATAAAAGTAACAAATTCTAAAATAATCTCATTTAGACTTTAGTGGACGAATTTGGGGGCGAATATGACCACCCTGTATGATCACGCACTATTGTAGCTGTTTATACTGCAGTCGTCTTGGTGGCGATCCTCTATTATAAACCGCACGTACGCGTCCGCCTCCGCAAAACGACAACCCTTTCTGAATTTGGCCCGAGGCCTATGCAAATTAACCGAAAAGAAACGCCGAGCGGGTCATTAGACACGCGTGTTCCACTCCATAGCTGTAGTCTTAATAATAATATTCGTATTGCGTAAACAACCTTTGCGATGTTCTGCAAGTCCGGATTAAACCACATCCTATAGGCACCACCCAGGCAAATGACGTTCCAATTAAAATTTTAAGTGGTAATGTTATATTTTGTTCATCTGTTATGTTAATGATTTCCTTGTGTGTACGAAAGTCAATAATTTCTTTGAATTCAGCCACTATGAAAAAAAGGAACCACGTCACAACGGGCTCGTAGTGGCATTTCAACCGTAGCATGTCCAATACCCTCTTTTCTGGCATTCGATATCAACACAAACTATATTATTTTGCTTAGGACACACCAACGAACATTTAAATGGTGTGCGAATATACTATTGATCTCAACGTGAGTATATTACATTTTAACTGATATAGAGTCAGGAAATTAAAATAAAGTACTCTACCAGGATACCAGAAGGATTGTTTTCGAAGAGAAAAAAAACAACAACCGCGGAGGGTGGTCTTGACTCTTGATTAGCCACAAATCCCCTCCAACCACTACACTAAATTTGTTATTTTCAAATAATAACAGTGCTCGTATTTACATGTGAATTATAATTCAAAGATAGAAGAATCGTACTCCACCTGCGGCCACACCCGTTCTGTTTATCACCATTTCTCATGTGCCCTATAAACACGCTTTATTTTATATTCGTTTCTATTATCTTGTGTACACTGCGACAGCAGACCACATTAATATAATCTTACAGGTTTCTGACGTTGCCACGACGAAATAATATAATATAGTACCGTGCCATCACTACCATAGAGCATATTATTATGATTATTAAACGAGTGTCGATAATAGTAAAAACTTGTATAAGACATGGCGAATTTTAAAACGTTCTGTGCCCATTTCGTTTTGCCATGCGAACATTATTATCTCGAAAGTTTGTACCTTTCGTTATCGGGAGCGATCTCGCAATGACATCGGTTTTTCCATAAAACGGTACGTCCGTACAATCACCTCATCATTGCCCTATCATGGGTGTTTATTTTAACGATCGAGTTACAAAATAATTTAATTCATTTTTGTATTATATTATATTATGCACACAAACACTGGTGATGAAGTATGGAAAACTGTGGGCACTGGGTACGCTGTGATATAGTGAGCCAAACTACTATTCAACTTTAAACTCAAAAGGGAAATGAACAGAACATATGTCTGGAAATCAACAATTTTCAATTTTTTAGAGAATGACGTTGCGTCATCAGCAAAAAGGTTTCAAAGTTACACTTTATATTCATATAGATAGGTACATAATGGCATAATAGAAATTTTGTCAATATGGCAGATGACCCATTATAGACATGACGTGTTGGCGCACTGTTAATTGATGTTTATTGTACCTATATTGTATTAGTATTTTGAATATTATAATTTATTGACTTTCCTTGATGAGATTCTGTTGGTCGTTTCAGTTGTGAGATCTAAACAACATTGAATACTCGTCACATGTATACAATTGTATATAATTGTAACGTTCATAGGGTTGACTGCGTAACTTTGACTAAACTAAGAACGAAGGTGTGATCGCGACAGTATTTTTATAGCTGATACGAAGGTCGAGATAGGTCTGATTGTTATCAAATATATTTGCTCTGTGGCATTCAGTGACTTTAATCACACTTAAGATCATATAGATCCTTTGATCGATATTCTAGAGATCAAAGGGTTTTAATGTTTTATAATCAAGGTGTATAAGTGATATTTTAAGTTCTTGATCACCATCAACTATTCGTCACAAAACTGGATATGATGTTTAGTAATTATACGTATTATATATTATACTGATGAATGATGGCGTACTATAGTCTATATTATATTACCAAGAGTATAAAATTAATTTACAGCTGTAAATGTAGGGATAAGGAATTATATTGAATTCATCTATATCCGAACTAAGAACTAATAATTGTTATAATACAATCATACAGAGGTTTTCGTTTATTGGACTTCTTCGGAACAAGAGCGTATTTTGAGTACATTAATCAAATGATTCAGTAAGACGAAAGCCATTCATTATTATTAATTATTATTCACTAAATTGAAGTATGTATGTATTTTATAATCAGAGGTAATCTATTAAAATTTAAAATACTAAATTATTAATCAAATTAATCTAATTTAGTCTAATTATATATTTTGATTTACACCATTAACTGGTGTAGTGAATCCAAATGTCTAGTCTATCAATTTTATTACATATGTTAGTATAAGTCCAACTGTTTGAGTCGAGCCAATAACAGTGGTGGAGTTTTCTTCTTTGGAGCCACTATTTAAAATTACTAATTAGTACCTATATCCGTTTTATTGTTTCAGTGTTAATTTGAATGACTAACTCACACATGCATCACCTACACCACCAAATCCAAATCATACAAAAATTCGTAAATTATTTGAAAATTAAAATCAATTATCAATTATCATTTCGCTTTATGACTGAGCTCGTATTTTTTTCTCATACGTAACGGATAAGGTACAGAAGTATAGAATGTTGTTTAATTTTAGACCATAAAAAAATAGACTCTAGAATCATAAAATTAATACTAACCACGTTAATATACTTAAAATGATATTATTTGTTAGTTGATAACAAATTAATACTAAATCAATAAACAAGACACGATATTAGAAATAGTATCAACTTTTAGATTTGTTATAGGTAGGTAATATACTTGCTATTGACTTTTGTTCAGTAAAGAAATATATTTAAGCATGATTAATTAGTTTAATCATCTTAAAGATTAGAATTGTTATTCAAAATGATACTTCAAACATAATCTATAGTAACAATAGTAAATTATTAATCCAATAAAATAAGTTTAAAAAAAGAATTTATGATGATTATTGCCGATCATAATAATATAAAATATGTTTATAATGTAATTTTATTCAATAAACTTATTTTCAGTTTGTTTTATAATTTGAATAAATTTAATTAACTATAGGTAATCTTAGTATGTAATAAACCCATTTAATGCAGAATGTTGAGCGTTACTAAAATAATTTGTATTGTTTTTAAAAAAGAATACAATTTAACTTCAATGAAAAAATGTGCTACAGTTTTATATCTTGTAGGAGTCGTGAGAATAACGATGTTTTATAAACATTTAATATTTACTTCCCGAATTTGAATAAAGCACAGTAATTTTATACATTTATATATTATGTAAATTGTTTATATACACATTATGTATACGTACTTTATTGTACATAGAGCTGTCTAAGAGACTATTACAAATAATTGTTTGTACATTATATTTACATAAACACGGGAGCTGAAATAGACCCAAAGACCATGTTAATATTATTACGTATTAGATACATAATAATATAAGGGTTAAAATAAACTGCAGTTTCCATTCAGAATATTATATTTATCTAAGGGTTTGTGTGATAATTCTGTTTTCAAAAATTCTATGATTTCTTATTCAGATTTCATTGCAAAAAATATTTGAGCCTAACCTAACATTGAATAAGTTTAACATATTTCGTTAGCTTAATACATTTATTCAAAAAATATCAAAGTAGTAAATGTTTATTTTGTTTATATCATATTAGTGATTTTTTTAGACTAAATTTTGTTTTAATTACAAGTAACCACCCTCGGTTTTAGATTCTGAGCTAAGCGATGAATAAATTGATTTTACAAATCATTTGTATTTTGCTATACATTTTTTTTTGTATCCATCATCAACTTTTAGGACACTAAAAACTATCAAACTTTACTATCAAAAATATCATAAATGAATTATATGTTAAATTATATTTTCGTTACCAAATTTTAATTGCTTGGTGTAATGGTATAGTGGCTTAGCTAAATATAACTCCCATATGATTTTCAAATAATTTATCCTGATCTACCATTTTTACCCTTGTATAAGATAATATGTTTAAATGATCTTGCATTTATTATTTATATACCTACTTACTATTGTAATATTGCAGGTTTACTTATACTTGTAAAATTTTTTAATTTTGTATTTTGATTAAGAATATTTGTATGAGAATATCAATACCATTCATGAATCAGTAGAGTACTTAAAACAATAGCTTTCTATTATATATTCGTAGGGATTCAATGCTTAAATAGTTTAATGAGGATAGCAGAGGAATTTTACCGCACTATAGTTAATACTCGCCGTTCCATTAAACTTTTAATGCTCGTAGCTCATAAACTATTGGATCAATAATACAGATATTAGGGCATTGGCGTTTTCCAAAAAATATTGTGAAACATACTAAGGTTGTCATTTTAACGAAAAGTATGAATAATAGTATAGTTCCGAAAAATACCATGTTCCTATTGTACCTATTATAAAAATAAACAAAAACACAAAAGTTGTTCTATACAAATTTCGAGTAATAGATGTCGGAGGGGATGGTTATCGTTGCAACAACGATATCGTGGTAAGTTTTCATACTGATACAGTATTCGTACACTGATATATTATACTTGAGTATTAATTACAACTCCTGTCTTTCATCACAATACGTCGATTGGGGAGGGGAGTAACCCATTAAATCTTACCCATTCGAAAAAAATTAAGCAAAAACGGAAAGAACAGCAAATCGCCATTGTTCACGACAATATAGCATAATGTGTATGGCAATGAAGAATGTGGTGTTGAAACAGTACCCACCTACACACGTATACCTATAGAGAAAAAAATATAAGGACTTGTTGAAGGCGGCCGATAACAGTAACGGCGGTAAATCACACACACGGGTCGGCTGGGGGCGACGAGGGAGAGGAAGAAGAGGAGAAAAAAGAGTAAGAGGTTCCGAGAAGGTTATATTTGGATACAAACAATGTTAATCGGACGTGCATACATACCAAAGGCTGTGCGGTGTGTGCGTGTGTGTACGAGCATTTATATACGTGGCCATTTTATTAAACGTATTTTGTTTAAAATATATATAGAGGAGCACATGTACCCTAAATTTCGGGTGGGTGTTTGTTGGCAAACGCGTGCGGCTATAAGCCGTCTGCAGCCGCCGCCCGCGGTGAATTATGGCCGTGACGGCTCGCGCGACCCCACCGTGCGCTCGTTTTCGTCGCCGCCGAGTCGGCGTTTAAGTCCTGATCGCCAGAATTTACGACATCGACACGTACGGTAACGACTCTAAACCAAACCATTTGGCCTGTCGTAACGAACAACACATTCGGGCGAGAAAAATTCGAAAAATTTCATTTTACTGGGCGCGATCGGTTATAACATTGTAGTGGTTATATTACATGTACGTTGTGTCATATAATAATATCACTTAACACGACGTGTTTGAACCATAAAGCGTTTTTATTTTTGTGGTTGATAAATTCGCTCGTTAAAAAATGTATGTTTAACCTCTATTTTTTATTCCAGTATAAATAATTAAGTTTAATTGGTTCTATGGTCTTTTATAAAATCATATTTTATTTGCAAAATTGTATAGCTGTATCATAGTTTTCATAAAAAGAAAAAAATTTCCAAAGGGGGATGCGTTATTTTAGAAAAAAATAGTCGGAATAATGGAGAATCAAAACTTAAATATATACATGGAGACATCCCCCGATTACATCAATCACTATTCATTTAAAACTTTTATCCACACACTGCCTAGCTAACACTAAATGCGGTTGTAAGCATATCGTTATATAAATAATAATTATAATAATAATATTCTTGTAAGCATCTATCAATATATTATGTGTTTGAGCTTCGCATAAGCTATTTTTTTTGAAGCCTAAACGATAAATATAGTATGTACATATTGTAATACATTTTTCATACCGACGAGACGATTTTAATAACGGGTATTATATTATGTATATATACTTATCTACTGAATGTGTTTGTCGATTTGTTTTCGTGATTGCCATTATTACGCGATTCTGTTTTTTCACGCACATAAAATATATATGTACACGGACGCGCACTTATAATATTATATAGGTACTTTGTGATTTTTTCATAATACGGTAATATATTAACACGCTTGTATGTACAAGCCGTCGCTTTTATGATGTAGGGTACGTTTTGTATGCGTAACGTATGGCTCGTTTATCTGTTCCGTCTTAAATGCATACGATCAACTCCTTTCACCACCACCACGACGATGATAAAAATATGAATATTTGTCTCACATAAACCGTGCGATATCCTCATAAAACATGTAAATATCTGCTTTGGACGATTCGAAAGTCGAGTGTACGTATGTAGCTGTGTGTGCACGTAATATATAAGTAGGTACACGTGATAAATACCGGACTGAGACTTTTTACGTTTTCGCGAAAAACCTGTATACGCAGGATTTTGCCTTGGTCTTCTCCTCCGGTGTGTTTAGGCTAGAGGGTGTACGACTACCGTGAGTTCATTGTGTTGCCATCTATTATTAATGTGGACACAAAATTCAACAAACGTTTTAATTAATACAATAGTACTGTATCCCTCCGTTCGTCCGGAGAGTCGGTTTTTTTACGAAAAGTTAGAAAACAAAATATGAAGGGATAAAAACGGCGTGCTGAATGCTTAGGGTTTGTTCACCATCGTCGAGGGCAACTGTATAGAAGTGAATAAGAATAACCATAGCGCAACAGTATAAAAATAATAAACCGCAAACAGAAAATAAGGATTCTTCCCTTCTCTTTTCTCCTGTCCATAATGCGTACCTATATATGTATATTATATTATATATCTGCGTGGGCTGTGTATGTTTATTATTGGCCGATATCGGTCCCAGCAGACCATTAGACCGTATAGAGTGGTTTTCTCAGTATCGGAAAACTCAGGAGATTGGCGAGTCGAAGCTTTTTAGATATCGGAATAAATATAAGAAAAGGGGGATAAAACACGAGTCCCTTTGTTCTGTAGTCCTCCCATAGTCCTCTGCTGCTGACCCTTCACCCACCAGTCCTTCTTCTCCAACTTCGCGCACGCAGTTGCTCGTCTCCCGAACAAAAGAGTAAAAACCTTTCGCGGAACGACGACAACAACGCGACGGCGGACAGCGTTTATCACAAAAATGGACAGACGTCAAAGTACATGGCTACTGCCATTATGTCCAAACTCTCCACCGTCCGACTACGTATTCGTATGTATTGCTATAATACAAATGTATATACATATACAGAGAGAATATCTTCTATTCTACAGTCCTATGTGAGCACTCCACGTGAGTATTTCAATTACATTATACTCGTCGTTCTTCAATTTTCGAGGACACGAAATCTACAAGAGCCAATAGTGTATATACAATATAATTTTACTCTTTCTATATCATATACCCGTTCCAAGTACGACTTTATATTTTATTTACATATACACGTGGATTAAGGATGTATGATGCTGCAGTGGTGTAGATATTTTTAAGATTTTCCTTGTGTGGTAGGAGGAGGGGGCCCAAACTCGTTTTACAGTTTGGTGTCTGCTTATATATTGTTATTATAATATGCGTCTAAATGTGGCTGTAAAACTAGTACTGCTTACACTGTATTGTTTTGTACCTTTAGCTTTAATGGGTTATTGTCATCTGTTCAACTATTATCTACATTTTACTTTAATATCGTGGCATATATATTATCTTTGGAAATCTTTTCTTTTTGTTTAATTTTCAACTATGGGGATGGGGGGATGCCAAGGGTACAGCACAGTAAATGCGCCACAGACAATAATATACTTTTTAAACCTATATAGTAAATAATCCAAGTATTATGTGATTGTATAGTTTTATACGTTCGGTTAATGTATTAGTATAAACTAATTATAAATCTACATTTTGAATAGGAAAAAGACAGATTGACGTAAAACTAGTGATATGTGCGTACTTAATTACGTAGTTTTTTTTCATCTTTTTGATGATTACGACATGCATGAAATGAAAATTCAATTTTGGGTACTTTTTGATAAAGGTAAATATCATAAGCCCTTTGCCCATTTGTTTAACGTTAATTTTTTAAGTTTTAGTTTTCATACATCATTATCATTGGATAATGGATTCACTATAATATGCGTTACAGTGTATGGTTCCCCGTTTTTTTTTCTCCTGGCATACGAGTATTATACTGTTTAGTGTTCATATATGTATTCATTTTGAATGTTAAGATTCTTAAGTCGTTATTTTTGTTGATATAAACCTACGAATCTTGGGACAGCTTATAACATTTTATCAGAGCAAAAATTATTTATTTGTTTAAACACTTTAAGGTAAATAAATTAATAATTCATTTTAAATCTGCATTAGCTTATGATAACAATGGAAGCGCTTCCATTTTGGTGTTTGCCCTGTAAATAAACAACTTACGCAGAATAAAGTATACGGCAGAACTGTAAAGAAGTGTACACAGGCATGTACTTGCTGTGTGTAAGGTGTATATAATATGGATGTATATTTTAGTGTTAAACATTTAACTGAAGAATATTTTTATGTTTAATTTTAAAGACTTTTTTGTGAGGGATAAATGCATTTCCAAGCGTCTTATAATACCTGTTTTGAAATGATTATAGTTTGTATGTCTAAGAATAATTGACCAAAAACGTATCGGTTATGTTGATTTTAGTGATATTAAAATAACTATTTATAATAACCTATATGTAACCTTATATATAATCTTATAAACAACCTTATATATAACCTTAGGCCGTGTGTAGTTTTGTTTTTTTGATATTTACAATATATCCCTTTAACTTCTCGGAACACAATTCTTATCTACACGACAGACAAAAAGGATAGGTTGCAGGTAGTTGGAAACCCGCGGACGGTCTTGAGCCCGTGCCCTGCAGTACAATACGTATTGGCGATGAATAATTATTATAATCGTTAATTACTCCACTAAAACGCCAAATTTTTGAAAATCCTTTCTTATCACGCTGTGAAAATATGAGAAGAACCTCTATTCCAAATTTCAAGTTCGTACGTCGCGTAGTTTTTGAGTTACAGCGATCAGTGACTAAGTGGTATTTGGATTTTATATGTATAGATAAATCGTACAATATATTAATATCAAATAAGTAGTGTATATTTAAACTTTATATAAAATACATGTTATTGTTTAATATTCTTAAAATACTAACTGACAGCTGTATAACCCAACTTCACCGAAGAAAAAATGAACAAACATAAAATACGGCGTTATGTCAGTGTGTCTCTAATGTACCTACACCTCGGATTACGGGAAAATCAACGTCGGTGCTCGCTTTCTGAACTAGTTCACCCGAGATGAGAAGTTTACCTATGTAGGTTTGGAATTTTCCTGGGAGTCTTGTACCTCTCTCTACATTTTCAAACGTGGAAAATCTAGACGTCTGCGAGTCTATATTCACAAACATATGGACATAGTCTTAAAAATAAATTGACTATAGATTATAGAAAAATCTAATTTATATTTGGTTTGTGTTCTATAATAACTAATTTTTTTTCTGTAACCAATGGCAATCCTATATTTATAAACCAAACAATATTCGAATATCGTCCGTAGTCTAAGTCTATTATACCCATACAAACGTATAGGTATTCATAATTAATGAATATAGTTGGATTCATTGGGTGAATGGGTGAATGATTCCTATTCAAGAGCCTAATATTTCTAATATTTTATTCGTAAATTAAAAAGACAATTTTTTTTTACAGTCGATTGCGTATTATGCGATATACACGATTGATATGTTTATGAATATAATATTAACTTTACATACATTTTACTACACAAATTGAATCAGTGTATAATATCGGTATCATCCATATGTAACGCGATACAATTATAGATAGAATAAGTTTATAAGGTAAACATGCGATTCAGAAGAATTCATAATACAAAGCTCGTTTTATGAAATCATGATGAATTTATAATTGAATATAAAACATTTCAGTGTTTTGTGATGTACTATGATAATATTTCGGGTAATTTCAATTCCAAACAGTATTTGTGCAATTTAAAACGTTATTATAAATTATGTAAACATGATTTATCTCAAAGCGGGTAGCGTAAAGTATTTACTGGTATAGATGTGATAGCACATTTAAAAACAAACAAAATACTTAGTCCTGTCAGAAACATAATGATTTCCGATGCAGTTATCGCTTTAATGCTGAAATCAAAAATAAATGGTTATGATGATTACATTCCAAATCCCCTTGAACTTTATTATATATTACTTATTAGTTATTTATAACATTGTCATTCAATTTAAAAATATTTAAAACTGAAAATACAATATTTATAATTAAACGTTTTTTTTTCTGATTTATTTTTTTTATTGTTACGACCCCAAGATGCAATGCTTGTAAAACAGTAGTAGTGGAGAGATCATATGATCCATTTGTCTATTTCAATATTACTTATACATGTGCATGCATTTACCAAACTGCTCTGAGAGAAGTCACGAGTGGACTACATTCAAAGTGGAATCGTGGCGTAGGTCCTAGTAGGAAATTAGAGAATACGATCGGACGACAGTTGCGACACATTTCGACTGACAGCAACCGCACATTTTTTTTGCACTGCGCCATGAATTGGACCGATGACCGTGCGCGTTGTGGTCAACGGGGTAACCACTGCGCTACTCATGGAACGAATTTGAAAATGATCGACATATCGCGAAGACAGCCTTTTCTTGACACGAATAGAAAGGAGGACGACGTTTAACTATCAATATAATACTATTATAATTTATAACGTATTAGTGGGTATATTAAACAATGTTTGCAGTGTATCGTCGAAATATTTACCACGTAACATCTTTACTATACGGTATTGTAAGATTTTTGGGGCGGAAAATGATTTATGTTAGTGTTGTTAAAATTCAATTAGCTTTTAAAACCACTATACTTATAATGCTATTATAAAAACAGAGGTATTTTTGAGGTTGCTTAATTTTTGTTTGGAAAAAAAAATGTAAAGTAGAAATAAATTTTTATATAGTTGCGCATTTTGCTGCAAAACGAGCAGAAAAATAACGTAAGTGCCCTTAAGTGATTAATTACAAAGCACTCGTTTTGTTTTACGCCGTTCTATAGAAACAACGTTACAAGTATCTATATAGTGAAGTACTTAAACGAGTTTTTATGATTCAATGGTTAGAACTCGCTGGTAATGAGGTTATAGTATCTGAAGTAATAATATTTTGTGAAACTCGGAGGGCACTAGAGGAGAAGGTATATATTATATTGTATAATAATTTTATGATCTTTTAATATTGATAAAACGTATAATTACGTACGGACCTAATATGTGTATTAATTATTAACCAAAATATTTTGTTATATTAAGTACAGCGCATAAAACGTTATTAATAGGAACAATAACCATCTATAGCAGTTATTTAATATGTAGGTATTATACAGGGTGACTATTATATCAAAAACTACTCATTATTTTAAAAGTATACATTTCTTCAATATGATTTAAAGTTTTTTTTTTTAAATTATAAGAATAGTATTTTATGAGTTGTAAGTATTTAAAGTTTAGATGCTCAGAATAGTGAACCGCCATTTTGCGGAGTAACCGCGTTTCACCTATCTCATATAAACTTTAAATACTTGTAGCACTCATAAACTACTATTCCTAAATTTGATTTTTATGTATTGAAATACTCAGGAAAATATTCCGCTTTCGAAGACTCAATTAAAACTGTATGTTGTCATTAAAAAAACTAAAAATCTAAAAATTATAGTTAAGAATTGAAAATATTTAAGAAAACATATTTTTTAAATGCGTTGTTATGTAACATCTTAAAACTATGTGAAATTTTTTTTTTAAAAATATTAATACTTTTTGAAATAGTGTGGTGGTTCATGATAAAAGAATCACCTGATATAGGTGCTAACACGGTGACACATTAATGCAAATAAACACTTCTGTATAAATATTTAATGAGCATGGACTATAATAATGTATATTTTAATCGTCATAGTCAAATAGTATAATAAGTTTGTAGTAAAATTGAATATATTATACCTAGAAAAATACTGAGTCTAGGTAGATAATAATAGTAATATATTCAGATATTCTAAAATTTACCACACCTACAATGATGAAAATGAAACTCGTTTTTAGAGTATCTATATTATAAATTATACTTTAAATTATTACTATCGCCTAATATCTTGCACAATGACAATGTATACTACAGTATGCTGCTTATATGTGTAATACACTCTCATATGCCCCAAAGCCAACTTCATGAATTGAGCTGTTTTTAGTCGCGATATAAACAAATATTTAAGGACGTCCGAGTATATTCTTCGCAAATAAAATATAAGCCAAATACTATTCACACAAATACCTAAACACACACACACACACACACACACAGAAGTCCTCGAATATCGTCAGCGTCGACCGAGTCTCTACTATTGGAGATAAATATGCCTAGAGCAATGATCTTGTGCCGGAGGAAAGAGGACGGCCCGATTTGAGCCCAGCTGCAATGTATATCGGAAGGTTGGTCGAAGGAAACGGAAAGAGAACAAAAATAGAAAAAAGTACTAACTTTCCTTCCTGTACACGGGCGAACGACGCGAAACGTAATCTAGACGAGGCCCGAGGCTATGCACTTTAAATAAAGAAGAAAAACGGAAGAAGAATAGTATAGAGAGACTCAGAGACACCGCTAAGAAAGGATATATATTATAAGTCCGAGTGCAATCCCGTCGTCGGTTTTCGGAAACGCCGCAGGAATAAAATTGCCGACCGACAAATTTATATATTGGCATCCCGATAGCGCTTTTCTCCCATTCATCATGGTCCAGTCGCCAGATCCTCGTATGATATATATATATATATAGAAATATACACAATAATAATATGATGTGTAGGTCCTAGGGACATGTATAATAATATTTCGATCGCCGGATTGCGTATGGTATTGCTCCAAGCCCCCAACACCATTCCTAAATAACACTTTTATTGTTTTAAAATATTTTTTATTACGTTGTACTATATATTATAAGACCATGTTTCTATTTATTTCTGAGTTTGGTCACCGAAATAGTGTTGTTTGAATGTACATAATACCGTGTTTTGGTCATTGGAAAGTTCAAAAAATGAGAATAAAAGTTTTAGATAGTGATTATGGCACGACAGTTGTTAATTTTGGATATTTTTAGGTAATCCATCTTATATAATTTATTGTCTTAACTATGAGTAGTCTTGAAATTCATTGTTCATTCTTCTTTTAAAAGGTTTAAAATTATGATACGTATACAATATATAATACAGTATATAATTGGTAATTACAACTATCAGATTTTGTATGTGTTTAAGTATATTAAAAATGTATAACTTATAACAGGCAGTATAATGTGTGTACGGCAATAAAATATATTTTTAAATTTTAAAATATAATGTTAATAAATTACTTTAATAATTATTCATACGAATATATTATAAAAAGCAAATGATTTTAAATCTGATTAAAACTAAATTATTGTATAGAATTTAATTTTTAAACATTGTCCAGTGAAATATTCTATATTATTATATTAATCATCTAAAAAGTGAAATAAAATAAAATATGTATTTATACTCTATCCGATTTTTTGCTCATTTACAACCTTTGTTCGAAAACGATTATTCCCACATAATAACATAAAAATAATCTTGAACCATTTTTGCACTGCGCGTGATATATACCACATTACCACTTCAAAGATACCATATTATATTGATTGGGTTTGAGAATACATTCTGTAATGTTACTTTTTTTATTTTCGTGTTAATGGCTTTCCGTAATTTGTGTGACCTACTCACAAGACTCACATTTATATTTTTTAAACCATAGAGCGTCAAAAGTCAAAAGACTTTGATGTACATTATTTTAAGTTGTGTTAAATTGTTCACTTTACTGTGTATAAGATGCATCTGAAGTGTTTATAAAATAATTATACTTTATTTAATTAACTACACGTTGTAGACTCGTAGAAAATCAAAGATTTCTGTCATTAAAATGTGTAGTCTTATTACTGTTTACTTATATTGTAAACAACAATTGAGATAACATAATATAGGCGTTCAGGTATTTAGTTTAGTATGTATTTAGATAGTATTAATGCCTATAATGATTGTGAGTTTCACCAGTCAGATGGGCTCAGATAAGCGCATAAATTATCCACAGTCACATAATTGTAACTAGACATATTTTTTATAAATATTACTACCTATTTACATACTTGCAGTATTTTAAAATATTTAAAAATATGTCATTATGGTCAGAAACAATAACAGGAAACAAAAATATAAATATTTCCTTTTACTTATGCAAACATATTGGATAAATTACCTTAATTTTTCACAAAACTAATATATAGATACAATAGAATAAATTATTTCAACAATTTAATTTTATATTTTAAAAGTTACTATAAAATAATCGTTATAAATTCCACGGGAAAGTAACTATTATAATATTATACTTAAATATTTTAAACATAGGTACAACTGTTTTTGGAAACAGTCTTCTTTCTACATATATAAGAACACCCTCCCTCGTTTGGCCGATACGTTAGTAGTTGTTATGAAAAATTCATAAAATGTCGAGAGGTACCTACGTACCCTAATATATTATTATTATTATTATGGTATATATTTTGTATGACTGGCGGTAAGGTCGTCATGGTTATTTTATTTGTTTGAAATTTGCATTGTCCCGATGCTTTATTTATAAGTCACTGTCGTCGTTTTTGTTGTCGTTGTTATTTATTATTGTGTAGGTACATGATATTATACAGTATACTATAGATTCGAAAAATGGATGGGACATTATGCATTACAGGGTTGTTGGACCTGCGATCCATATAAAAAAGGATTTTGAAGTACGATACTCAGACTATGGTGTTTATTTGACCGAAGGGAGAAAAATAATGATTCAAAGGAAGTCTGGCAGTAATTGGAGTCCTTATAATAATGTCTTGGACCGGTCTAGACCGTATTCGTATTTTACTTTCTATATTATCCTACTCGATGTAATTTTACATCATTGTAAGTAATCTGTTTAAAACATTGATCAGCGTTGAAACGTCGAATAGATAAGTTCAATAAATATGAGTAGGTAACACGTAGAATTTGATTATTCATCGTTGTTTTGAACATGTATGATTACACCACTGGTTAAATTGTATTCGTGAGCTGTATCGAAACTATTTATGAAAATAATTTTGTTGTATACGCTGAGTAAATATCATATAAAACAGATATGTACTACTTCAATGGTATTCGTTTAATTTAATTTAGAATAAATCATACTGAGTACAAATATTATGTTATAACTTAAAATTATTATTAATACATATTGTGTTTGTACTTAGATAGCTTGTGAAAAAAAATCCTACCCAAGTATTTTATCGGTTGTATTTTAAATTTTTACTATATTATCATACATATAAATACAAATAAATTAAGAATACTATCATTGGATAAAGAATTATTCCTGTTAAACTATTAACTATTTAATATTATTTAAAGCTAGGCATACTCAAAAATATAAAGATAGAATTTGAGAAGTTGATTTTTTTTTAAATTAAAAAAAATTGATACAAAAAGAAAACAATCTAAGTGCTTAACTGATAAATGATAATACATAATAATAGCATCGGGGAAGAAGATAAATTAAATTCGAATCGTCTGTATAATTACCTACATCTGTGAGAAGATTAAAAAAAAACGACAACTACAACACAGAAATAGCAGTAGCGACAATGCATTACAAACTGCAAAGTAGCAAGAACAGTTAGGAAAATTAAATTCACAGTAATCAGTAATGTTAAGTTAGGTATTACAAAAAAAAAATACCCAGAACTAGACTGTGAAGTGGTTAGTGAATAGTGGATGATTATTTGATAAATTAATTAACAAATGTATTTCGCATTAACTATTTAATGACTAGTATGAATTAAATTCAAAATAGTTTGTAACGATTCTCATAGAAACTTCAAGCTAACAACATACATGAATGCGATTGAAATAATAAATAATTCGTGAATTGTATAACAGTATAATTATTAATGTGCACATCAGTAGCATAAAGTCTCACTCTATGATACAACAATTGTGGTAAAAATGTAAATTTTAATAAGATTGAATATTATACGTTACCACTTTCAAAATAATAATTTTGGAACAAGAAAAATTCAGTATACATCACCTAACCTATAATTATATTATGTATTCGTCAGGAGTGGGGCTAAACTGTCGATATTTTACAGTTCAATAATATATTACAATTTGTAATTTTATATACAATGTTATATTAATATATTATATTATTTATTAAATGTGTATCTAATAATTATATATATAATAAATAACTAGTCAAGAATGATTGATTCATCCATCGCCTAGTCGAACCACTGAAGCTGTGTGTATGGAATTTAGTCAGTATAGTTTCGTTTTATAATATAAAAACCCACTAAGAAAGGATTTTCCGAAATTCCCATTTAATATAGATCCTCAAACAAGGATTTGGAGATTCGAGGTGGAAATTGAAACTTTTTTTTGTTTATAAATCGTTGACATTGGTCGCACGCTATAATAGTAATAGTACTTTTTTTTTATAAATGGTTACCTACCAGCAGTTGCTGGACAGATGCAGTACAAGCATAGATCAAACCGTCGTTGTCAAAACTCATTGTTGGTTAACAAAATATTTCTAAATACGTTACTTTTTTAATTTGATTTTTCGAGGAAAATGTGCTACCTGTCAATATTGAACAAAAGAAGTTTGGTCACATAAGGGGCTAAAATATTTGATAGATTACCGTGCAAAAACGTCCTACAAAGTTTGATTGCAGACCACCAAATACAATGTATGAATTATGAAGTATAAATGATAAACACCGTATTGAAAAATAAACCGTTGAACATTAAGAAAAAGCGTATTCTGAGGCAACACAGAGTGCAACTAAACCATATACCACGAAATCGATCCGAGGAAAAAATGTCTCTGGGTAATGGAAAGTGATATGGATAGATGTGATGTGATTAGAAAGGTATACGGCCGAAGGGAAATAAGATTGCACAAGGGGTAAAAAGGAGGTTTTGTCGTGAGGAAAGTGATGAATAATAGTAATAATAATACACAAGGAGAAGAGTGTTCTAAACATATTATTGTATTATACTCAGGTAACTACATTTTATTTCCTTATAATGTAGTAACTGTGTTTTTATCTACCCTAATGCCAAAATATTAAAAAGTACTCAAAATTAAATTTTATATTTAGAATGGTTATTTTGTAAACCTAAACGGCTAAACCTATACCGTAAACTAACCAAATTCGTATTTCATTTATTTTTAAATTTAGAACTAAATTCATCGACATTCAAAACAATTATAATCACATACCCGGTGATAAGTGATATTATATCATATATTTGTATGATGTATATGTGTAATAGTGATTTTTCGCAGCTTCAACCGTACTTAAACGATGAAAAACAAAAAATTGTGACTAGTTGTTAGCTAATGATATAGTTTACTATAATATTGTATAGTAGCAAAACAATAAAATAAAACATTTTTATTTTCGAAAATGACTGAAAATGATGTAAAAACAATATTTCATAAAATTTAGTGTTTACCTTACTTTCTAAACTAAATAATAAAGAAATTATGTTGATACCATGCAGTGCATCGTATGGCACACAGTGTACTTACTACTTATTATAATAAATAATAATTAATAACTTTTAGTTTTTAGGTGCTCCATCTTTCGATTTAGGTATTATCAAATATAACACTTGTCACTTAGTATGCATAAGTATGCCAACAAAATAAAAATGAGCGACAAAATGATTAAGAAGTAGTTTTTAAGTAACATCTAACTTAGTTTTAAATAATTGATTCAGTTATCACTCAGTTCATGCATACAATTTATAAAATTTAAAATATAGAATATTATACAATAATAACTCAATAGAATAAGTATGAATAATACGAATAAATGCACTATAGAACGGGGAGGTGTTTTTTTTTTTATCTCGGTCATTTATTGTGGCTAAAAACGGATGCGATCCTTCGCGTGTCCACTTTGGAGGAAATCAATATTTTTTTTTAACACTTGTCACTTGCCAGCCATTAAGTTTTACTGAAAATGTATTTATTTTAATCAAATAATTTTGACGGAACTGTCGATAACGCGTTGGTCGGTATTCAATAAGGTGAGGATTTTAATAAGTTTCACATCAAATAATATAATTTATTATGAACTATTAAATTTGTTTTTAGTGTCGAACTGACATGGTTATTGCCAACGATGCGTGCAATATCGAGCACGATGCATGGTTTACAATAGGTTAGGTGCATGTTTTGAGTGAATTTTTCCTTATCATGGGCCAGCATGTTTACAGTTTAGTTAAATGTTGTGGATAACCCATGCAATATTGATAAATGTACAAATCAAACTTTATCTCGACTTTAAATAACTCTACAGGGCGTTATTGTACTTCAATAACCATCGTGAATATCTTTGAACATATAAGGGATTTATGTCACTAACAATACTTTGAAATTTTTTTTTTTTATTCTTTATTCATTACTATCATTTTATTAAATTTTGTATTACAACTGATATCGATTTAAAATATATGTATTAATTTTTTTTTCGTCTCGATATTACCTACATTTTTTGTCTAACAATAATAATTTGGATTTTGCAATAAATGTTGAGGTGAGATAAAAATGTAAAAGTGTAAAAAAGTAGAAAATGTATGACAAGACGGTACTAACATACCTACGATTTTATTTTATTTTTTCAACTAATTTTAAGTCTATACAAAATAAGTTAAAAATTACCATCTAAAACACTATATTGTACTTTTAATGAAATTATTTTAAAGTACAAGAATCGTACCCAACATAGGTACCAAAACCAAAATATTATCCAAACAAAAAAGAAAACAATTCGAATTGTACATAAAAAGGTTTACGCGCCGAATATGAAAGGTACACTAAACATACTCGTATGTGTATATTTTACATGCGTCTGGTTTTTACGGAGTAACGTAATAAACAAAGCTTTATATTGTAATATTTTATGTACATTTATGCGAATTCCCCAAAGTTTAATTATAATAATAATGATGACGAGGAGAATTGGTGGGTGGGATACTGGGATAGTGAAATCGTTTTATAAACATCATTAGCATGCGCAAGGTTAATTTTTTGTATAGTGCTCACCGATTGTTTGACTATTCGTTTCATTAGTATTTAATTATTTAAACGATTTATAATGGTTTCACTATACATTTCTGACAACACTTTTTGTACTGGCCAATTAAATTAGTTTGTTAGTGCAGGTGTCAAATAATGACTCGGATATTTTATTATATAACCTTATGGATTTGATAAATCCTTAAAACTTAATTTCGTTTCATTTTTAGCGAGACTCGTCTACTATCATCATAACGTTAAATATGAAACACGCACATTGGCAACGATAATAACGACTTAAATAACAATGAAAACCGAGAGTGGTATGTGTAGACTGTAGATAATCAATAGATATAAATATAATAAATAAATCATTTGGACAATTGTTTATTTAAAGGTTGATTTTTCGACACATCCACAAACGATGACGTACAAGGTATTAACATACAATTGTGAGAGCGTGATTTCTGGTCAACTGCCATGGAAACTTTAACCGTGTTATATCTTATGTATATCAAAAATCATTGATTGAAATATATGGCAAAACACAATCAACTGACTTGTAAGTCAATGCAGTGAAGTACGTTTATGAATAAGGCGTTAAGGTGTATAATAACACAATATGTTCCTAATATTTCTTTTTCAAAGTGTACACAAATTGAATCAAAAACAAATTAAATTATAAGAATTAAGAAAAGAATATTTAATTTTCGATTGTACAACCATATACGTAACTATTTACGCCTTTAAGTTAGAAGAGGACGGAGCTGAAATTATAAGATTTTTGTGAAGAAAAGCAAGATATTTGGACAATGTCATTTTCACAGAGTCGCTTTAACATAGTCCCCCCCCCAACAATTAACAGGTAAATGAATATTAGATTGAAACCTTGATAAGATTAATTTGAACATATTTAAACATTTTTTTTTACAAACAAAATGCTTCAACGGCAATGGTCATTAGCATATGGTCATTTAAGTGCATTACACACTAGGCGATTCGAACGCCCGCGTTCGCGTTTTGAAAAACGCCGCGATTTAAAATCGCGATCGCATCAGACGTACACATTAGGCGATTCGAACGCGCGAACGCAGCTAAATTCAAACTAATGAGCGCGCCAAAATTGTTTTCAAATTAAATTAGTATTGCTCGTATCGTCGTCTAACGCAGACGCCTGTTGTAAAAGCATTTCAATATGGAGATTTTAGACGATATCGAAGCAGCGTGTGTTCTTTATGCATTATACGAAAATAATGAATTAAATAAAAAACCAAAACCAAAAAAACAGAGACGCCATTTAGTCACATTTTTCTCTCTCTTTTTTTAAAACAATATTTTTTGATATTTCACTAAATAAAAATAAGTTGTATGATTTTGAAATTTGTTATACATATTATATCTACTAATGTAAAACATAAATTGACATAGTATTTTAATATTATTTGGTACATACAAGTACTTAGTTTTACTTAAATTGTATACTTGTATCAATTGTACTGCTATGTATTAATGTTTATGATTCATATTTATTATATTTTAATGACAGGGAACTGACAAAGCTCGTTTTTCACTTTAGTGTCTAGCAAAAAGTACTTAGATATCTAGTGCTGTTGCAATATTGTATAAACAACACTTTTATCGAACATTCTACATTTTATTACGGCCCAATTAATTTATAGTTTATTCTGACTCAATTAATATTATCGTTAAATATTTCAAAAGTTATTAAAAAGTTATAAAATAATTAACAAAGTTTATACAAGTCATGGGTCAAACCAGTTTTTCATCGCCGTATTATGATAGCCGATAGGTTTGTTCTAACCATAACATCTGAAAATTACCTCTTAATTGATCTTTGAAGTTTTATTTTTGTAGAAGTTCATAAATGATGACCTTCTTGTCTAGCACTTCTACTAAAAAAGTGATTACTGATTACTTATACAAAACTAAAAGAAAGAGATCTCATTGTAAACCAATATATTTCTCGTTCCACTAACTACTTAGAATGTAAAAAACATTATTTGTAAGTTTTAAATTTTTTTTATCTTGAAAAATTGGAAAAAACTTCTCAAACAACTTTGTCAGGAGCCGTTATTATTATAATTCAATTATAATCGTTTTCGAATTTAATGTTCTAACACACCCGCGCCAAAACTGCAGGTGGTCCACCCAAAACAGTGGCGCGTTCCCAAGTTAATGTCAAGAATATATATATAAATTTTTTTTATTAATAATAGTAGTAGAAGTACTGTTGTTGTATTCATACATTATACCGGGTGATTCATTTCAATGACGCAGAACACTCATTATTCTATTTGTACTAACTTTAAATATTTATAACTCGTAAACTTCTCATCCTTAATTTGATTTTTACGTATCGAAATACTCAGAAAAATTTTCTGCTTTAGAATATGAAATTAAAACTGTATACAGTCTTTATAAAAAGTAAAAAACTTAAAAAATATTAAGGGTAAAAAATATTGAAAAATGTATATATTTTAAAAAAATGTTATTTTTCGATAATGACTATAAGCCATGTAACATTTTTCAAAAACATTTATAATTTTAGAAATATTTAGTGTCCAATGAATCATCTGGTATATAGGTACCTATAGCTATATACATATACAACTATACAAGTATAAATTACAAGACATGTTATGACTGTCTGGTTTAAATATAATAAATGGAAATAATAATTTCCTTTATACATGTTATATACGCTATAAATTGAAAAGTGTGGTTCAAACGCAATTAAATGTAACGACTTACGATCAGCTGGTACATCTGTAAAGTATGCTGGAAAAATATGGTAATATGACAGAAACCGGTGAACTAATAATTTATTGTTCGAATAAATCGGTGATATTCATAACAAGTTTGGTGATACTATATAGAATGATTATTTTATTCTGGACGGCGACATATATTGGGAAATACAAAAAATTACAATTTATAATTTTTAACATTTTGGAAACAAATACTTATATGTTATGTACTATTTTTACATCATTAGGTACATCAGTTATATTTTATATCCATGTACTAAGCAAACTGTCTAAAATACACAAATGATAAACACACATTTTCTCATATGTTGTAGAATATTACACAGTCTAGACATAATGTTCTCTCATCATATTTTCTACAGAAAACAAAATTTATATGTTCCTCCTTTAAATCGCCTATCAGGGAACTGTTGCAAAATACCTGAGTTTTAAATAATGTTTAGTGCGTTAAATCTTTAAATTGTATTTCAAAAAATTATATTTATTTAGCAAGTACACTTTGCAGAGTTTTGGTAGCCTACCCCTCCTCCTTTTCACCATCATTATTTCATCCACGTGGTTCATGATGTAAGAATCATTCAGTGTACTTAGTGAGTTTAATTATACGTCATATCAAATACGAGTTCATCGATAGTAGAATAGTAATAATATGAAGAAAAAATAAGAACAGTTGGTCGAAATCAATAAGGTGTAAGATATATAAGCACGAGAGTAAGCCTAATCCAATAATACCCCAACATGCTCAGGAGCCAGGATACGCGGCGCTTAATTATTATTATATTTTCTAATCGGCTTACCGGGCACGCTCGTAAATCGTAACTACCGAAGTCTACAGACGATTACGTGCGGCGGCGGCGGCGGTCGACCCAATCGGTCGTCAATATTAAATGTACTTCTGTACTTCCGCGCAGCCGACGGTTAGGTTAAATACGTCATAATATCGCAGACTATAAATAATAATAATATTGTCGTATTTTCTTGTTTTCGAGTCTTTCACAGTGTATATGCAAATTCTGATAATGGGTGCCCCCACGATTCGGTGATATCGTACCCACAATAGATATTATTATATAGCTGGTTCAAATTATTAACCCTCACTCCCAGTCGAAATATCGTTGCGTGGGTTGAGGATTGGATTTTCATAACATTAAGATACCTGGCCATTATGTTTTGTAAATGTATTACATTAGTTTTCAAATTTTTTTTAACAGGTTTTCTAACATCCATTGCATGTTAAATGTAAATGTGTATTTTCACCGCCGATGGTGTGGAGTTAAGTTTGAGAAATCAGAATTTCACTTCATAGGAATTTCCCGCTTTGTGAGCTTACGTACAATTTAATTTATGTATAAGATGATTTTTTAAGCATGATCTCCCTATTTTTTTCCTTAAATAATTCATACATTCAAATTCTGATTTTCGGATTTTTTAAATACACATGAAGGCCATATTTTCAAAAACTTGAGATTTTTCGTACCACTTATGGATGATCAAAACAAATAAAAACTTAATACAAACTTCTGTTTTTTAAATAAGGACTGCACATTTTTAATTTTTAATTATTCAACAGATATTTGTTGAGAATTTGTATGTATCTAAATCAAAATTTGTAAGAGTAGTTTTTGAGCTATATAACATTGTATACCTAATAAGGATTATATTATGTCTATACGTAGAATTAAGTAGATATGGGGCTTAGGTGATTAAAATTATTTTCTTGGTATAAATAGTTTGTTAAAGTGATTCAAGTATAATAAATATTACCTCTAATATTATTATATAAAGTTTATATTTTTATAAAACCATTTTTAAGGATCATTGTCATTGTATAAACATTTTAATAACTACTCCTTAGAGTTTTGATTTAGATACATCAAAATGTTCAAAAAAATCATCCGCTAAATAATTTTCTGAAAACAAAAGGGGGGAGGGGGTGCTTCCTTGAAAAAACAGAAGTTTGTATTGCCACAGGACACTCCCCTAGTATAGTGCATAAAATATCAGGAACTTGAAAATATTGTCTTTAGGTAAACTTAAAAATTCTAAGAATCAGAATTCGAATAAATGTACTCTATTGAAAAATGAGGGCGAGCCTGCTTAAAAAATCACCCTGTATAATATGTACATTGCATGATATAATGTGTGATTACCACCACATCAGCTTCCATCCTCACTCGTATTTATAAAAGTAGAAGTGGGGGAAAGTGATTATTTGTACACATAACTTATAGATAAGAGCTTCCCTGATGTTGGCGTGGCTATATCACAAGTCATAACATACTTCAATGATATATTATACCTGGCTATAAATAATATTATAATATATGTAGTATTAGGTACACAATGTAAAAAAATAAAACTATCTAGGTCGAAACTAAAATCCGCCAAGCCCGTAAGAACTAAAAGCGTGGTGTAAACAATGCGCTCCATATTAATACGCCCGTTATGCAGGGTGATGGTGGACGAGGCGTTCGGGATTTCAAAAACCCTGCCTATTATTGTGTATAATAATCGACAATTTCATATGTTTATAAATAGTTAAACTGGAGTCAAAATATTTTGAAAATTGTGTGGTGTATAGAAAATGAGGATACAAACATTCAGTGAAATACATTTCATGTATCTAAGGTATTTTTTTTAGAGTTACATCAAAAACCAAAATCGATTTAGTCAAAAATCGGTTTTCTTTAAAAATTCCCTTTTTTCTTAATTTTTAGTTTGTTTTTCTTGCCGCTTTTGAAAACTAACTATTGGAAATGTATTACTTTTAACCCCCCCCCCCCCAAAAGTAACAACTAGATTTACTTTCCTACCAGAAAAACAACACTTGAAGAAAATCGAAATACTTTTACCACCCCAAAATACGATGATAGATGTATAAAAAAAACACACATCATTGTAAAATCAATACATTCATCGCTCCGTCTAGAATCTATAACACTAAGTCACCAACTTCTAAACATATTATTCATTTCAATGTTTCATCCAACCATACGGTATTAACAGGAACTCTTGATCGCGCAGGCCAGGACACATTTTGTTTTAGTGGAAGCCGCCACTGGGTAGATAGTCGGGTACGACAGTGCGACTGCGCGAAACACGCGTGCCGTAAAAATATAAAAAACAAAAAATTTAAAAATATTATGATGCACAATGGCGGTGACGGACGGACCGGAAGTACGAAAAAATATAATATACCTATATTATGTAATATATGAATATGCGCTCGAGTGGATACATCATTATTACCTGCCATCATATGGCCGTACTGCCGTGCGCACGCGCGTGTGTGTTCGTGCAGATGATTTTCATCCCTTATACCTACAACACGTGTGTGTGTATATATATATAATATTGTGAATATAGGTATATATGTATATACTTTAATATGAGTCATATTATATACTTAGGCATACATATAACGTCTATCCGCGAAACCGTGTGTATATAAAATAATATCCTCCCGCGTCCGCCCCGCCGCGCTGCCGATGCCGCAGGAGCAGCATCGTTATTATTATTATTATTATTACCCCGGGAGAAGACCGGGCGTTTTAATAATAATAATAACAACAACAACAACACATTTATATTATTTTCGTCCGAGAAGAGTACACGTCTTATGTGCGCATTATACCGCCTCTTCTTTGACAGGCTCTCGCTGGAAAGGATTACGCGTGTCAGTCTGGAGCGCCCGAGGATTTTTGTTGCCTGTTTTGCATTTATTTTTTTTCTGCGCACCGGCCGCCGTTATTAATGCCGTTCGTCCGGAACTTTTAGTTAGATTTTAGTTAATCGCCTTAATCCGCTCCGGGCTCATAAAGTTATACATAATATAATAATAAAAAAACACTTTGCTTAATAAAAGTTGTTCCGCCCCCGCGCGTTTTATCTCATGAAATATAACACGAAACATCCGCGCTAGTTATCCATTTAATAAAATATAACATATATATATATATATATATATATATATATAATAATATATTCAGAAGACGTCGTTTAAATAAAGTGTGCGATGTACCATCGGTTTTTGATATGCCGCATTATTTTCACCGTGATTTTACTAAACTAATACTCGTAATCTTATTGATAGTCATTATAATATAGCTATAATAATATTATGATCTTCGATCATTTAAGCAAAAGGGTCTTACTTATAATACGTTTTATAAAGAATGATTTTTCTGTGCATCTATGGATTTTTATAGGTACTTCCATTTTTTTCCAAGATAAACTTGTGTTTTAATACAAGGTGTAACAGAAAAACCTGGCTAATGATAAATGAAAAATTGATACAAATTAAACTTGTAAAAAAAAATACGAAAATTACACGGATAATAAATGATTACATATATTCACTTATTGCTGACAATTAATATTTTGAAAAAATGTATTAAGATTCAAATTAAATTACACAAAACAATATTGATACGTAGAGAAATTGTTAAAAATAAACTAATTGACTTAGATAATCATATTTAATATTTGTTATATTTTAAAATTAAATAAAAAAATTGGCTATTTTGAATTTTTTCAAAAAAAATTTAGTACATTTTTTATTTTTTATTTTCAGAATAAAGAAGTAAAAATACAACATTTCAAACCGTACTTGTAAAGTACGTTTAAAATTTTAAATATTGATTAAAACAAATGTAATTTAATTTTTCAAGTCTTTCTACAACACCTTGTATGTATCATTAGTAAATATTGTTAAGACTTCATAAAAAAATAGACAGGGTTCTTTTGGCCTGTATTAAGTAGTAATTCTGGAAATACGGAATACTTTTGTAACTCTATTGCGCATCCCTTTAATGTTTTTCATATTTTAATAAAAATGAATCAGTATCTCTTACAAGGTACCTATACGTTTTTGTTATTTTAGTGGTACAAATTATACAACAGAAGAATATTAAATACTAGGCCACTAGCACATGATATCATAATTATCGAGTATCTAAATCTAAATATATAATTAATAGGTGATTAGTAATAAACTGTAGGTAATTAGTTAATTGTTTAATATAACTACTTAACGCCGTAGTTGTCCGTTCCACTGTTTGTCTGCAATGTGTAAATGTGTACAATAAATGTTTGAAGAAGAACACCGTGACTCAGCAATTAGTAGCTCTTCAAAAGGATTAACCATTTAATTTTAATCGATAAATGGGAAATTACATAGACAAGAACCCAAATCACGACTAATCACCAAAGTTTTAATTCGGAAACTTAAGTAATAAATAGTTCGTTGGAAATGCGTAATCATACAGTCACATATTTTTTTTTATAAATGTATAGTAAGCTTACAATTTTTTTATAATAATGCGATACTCTTTATATTATGCATTTACTCCTGTTTTGAATTTAGAACATTTATGCAAGTACAGATGGGTGAATAGGATTTTTTTTTAGAATAAAAAGAAATTATTGTCAATGAATTTTGATCAAAAACGTTAGGTATTATAGTTATTTTAATTTGAATGACGAAAAAATTTAGTGACCGAAGTGAAAAAAAAGAATACCAAGCGGAAACACTGTTAATTATCCTGTTAAACTATAATATATGTAAATAGCTATTTATTTTTCAATGAATATACCTAAAGGTATAGGTTATGATAAAAGGATATAAGGTCAAATTATTTATGAGTATTTTGGTTATTATAAATATTCAATATTGACAAAAATCAAAATGTCGGTATTATTAAAACGACTATAATAATATTATACAAACATTTTGTTAATCCTCACGAGTTCGACATGAGGACTCATCATGTCATTATTCAATTTCGGTTGTATATTATGGTAAATCGAGTAATACAATAATATTATAGAAGCACAATTTTTTAATGAAATCATCAATATTAACTTTTATAGGTTTACAAATATTTGACAGTTATAACTTAACATCTTTAAAATATTCAAATTTATGCTAGATAGAAAAAAAGTGTGCAATGTGCGTAAAGTTGTACCGAACGATAAATTATATAAAAAAAATATATGGTACCTATACATATACATATTTTGACGCAGAATACTAGAATATAAATAATAATGACGACCTGTTTGTTGAATAGTAATATGATGTCCTACAGTCTTATTCGTAGATAAAACGACTTTTTAAATAAAAAAATACATACAATTTAATTTAATTTTAGGGTTCTTTATTGGTGGCTATTCAAATATATTTATAAACTACATTTATAGAAACATGTATGTGTGTTCCACACTCTATGGACACTGTCAATAATACATTTCGGTAAAATATTTGTAAATTAACCTTATAGACCATGTTATACGCTTGTATAATTAATGTATCAAACGGAAAATGAAATCACCTTAGGGTATCTATACATAATATAATATTATTTAGACTATGTGACGTTTTGAATATACATCCGTGTATGGACTTAGAGTAAAACCATTGGCATAATTGTATGGAACTAAACGGCATGGATAAACGTTATTTATAATAAAATATTATTGTATTTTACAGTACGTCCACAGAATAGGTGAATTTTCACTTATTCTTTGGTGTACTTACCTATATATGAAAAAAACAAATGAAAACATAACAAATCAATCATAAAAAAATAAAATCCGGATTAAATAAACACATCGTCATAGGTTGTCGTCCTCACTATTTGTTCACTTATGCACTGCAAAATATCTATGCGTGCGATGTTTCGTAATGTTATCGTTTATGTTAAATTCATTACAAACATATTTTGAATGTATTGATAAATAATCCCATTCGGTTGTCACTTGTGGTTTATTTTTCCTTGAGATTAGTGGAAATCGAAAAATTACTTATTCAGAGTATTATCTAGACTCGATTTCCGACATTTAAAGATGTTACATGAAACTTTTTGATTACTGTTTTCACCCAAAAACTCGTTCACAGAATGAGAATATAAAAATATAAGACCGATGGATACATCTGCTTCACTTGGAAACTAAAATGTAAATATTTCTGAGACCAGTCAACTGTAATAATTACATAATATAACATTACATTATATTATTTCATGAATTACAATATAATCATACATTTAAATATACCTAAACTACTTATTTTTAGTTTTTTTTTTTCATGGCTGGAAGGTGACTAATAATTTAGTTCTTGAGATACGAAGTATAAGAAATAATTAAAATATTTACTATTATACGTAAAATGAATTAAAAACTCGTTTAAAAATAGATGTACATAGTTTTAAAAAGTCAGTCGTTCTCTTGGTTTTCAAATGTCGACTGAAAATAATATTATATAGATATACGACTAATACTTCCGAACGATATCACGTTGTCAGTTCAAGCTGACGGTGGGGATTAACTTTACTAAATTATTTTTTAATTAAAAGTGTATGTTTTCAGTGGGTTGGATAATAATTATGCACAATTATTATAATTTAGTTTTATGCAAATAAATAATAGACGCAGTGACACGCACATAAAACTACATTAATATGGCCGAATACTCGTCTTCGGACTGCTGCAGATCACCGTCTGCTTAGATTATAAGAATTCCAAACATCTCGACCATTTTTAGCATTACTTTGCAATTATAGTCAATGTTATAATACGTAGTTATTATATTATAATGTGCGCAATTTTCATTTTATTATGCTTTTTATTTTGTCTTAATAATTAATAATAAATAACTAAGAGGTAGAGAATTCAAATTCTGTTGGTATTCTTTCAACGTAATTGTTGTTTTATAGATAAAAAATGAACTCTATGGTAGAAATAATTAATTGAATACGCATTTTAAAATATAAAGAATTGCTTCTTGAGTTTTGAAAATACATTTTAAATACGTACTTATCAGAATAATGTTCGGTTGATAGTCATTTTTGACGAGTCTGGATTATTCCATTTGAATGAATTTTTCAAAATCATTAACTAAAATTTCAGAAAAAATAAAATCCTTCTTATTTTATGTTATAGGCAATAGCATAATAAAATATTATTCACTATTTATACGATTATATTTTTACGAATTTTATCTTACTTATGGCAATTAATAAATCAGCAATGGTTCGTTATGACATACACATAAAGGTATTGTATAATGTCTCTGGTTGAATTTTTTTTCGATTAAAACTGTCATAAAACTAACTATTTTCCATAATAACATGTTTAAAAATAACATCATATAGGTAATATTTGATAGGAATTTTAACCAGTATAAATGATTGTTGAGCTCGATAAACTTTTTTGGAGGATACAAATATAAACTAAGAAATAACCTAAGGTTGTAATGGGGACGTCTAAATTTAGAGCACCAAGTTATAATAATGGATTTCTCCCGATTTCTCATGGAACGGTTTTACCTATTATTTTATTGTATTTTAAAAACGAAAACAAATTACCTATACATTATAATACTTGATATATTGACCAAATGTTTATTATATAATTGTCTATAAGTTATGTAATTTTCAAAATATTTCAACTCTTTTTGGACTATTTTAAGACATTTTTAATTGCTTTATTTGTTTTCCATTGGGTTCAGAAAATATAATATAAGGTTCTTCATAGTTTGTTACAATAAAATATATAATAAAATATATGGGCATGATTTTGTTTAATAACCATTTTAAGTTTAAATGTTTATAAAATTCATCAAATTGAAAGTTTGATAATTATTTTGTAGTTAAATGTTTATAAAATGTTCAATTGTCATAGTTAAGGGATGATAATTTAAAAAAAATTTCTGAAAAGAATTTCATACTGTAATCATAAAATTTAAAAATGATGTATACATTATACATAGTTTTTTTTTTATAGATATTTTAAGTTCGAATTTATACGAAATTAGATATTTTAAATTTTAAACGGAGTATAATGACTTCAATTATTCTGTTGTAATTTAAAAAATATTGTTCGTGGATACTCAAAACGTTAAAAGTATATTTTTCTATTCTATAGACACAATGAAATTTTCAAATTATGCAATGTTTTCATGAAAAATCAATTTGACATAATAAGTGTATTACTATTTACTAATAGCACCTAAGATAAATTATTTTTATGATACTTGAAACATACTATACAAGCAGAACTTCCTAGATTTTTAAAATCGGGATTGATGAAAAAAAAGACTTGTTGGAAAATATAGGGTTCATTCATATAGATATTAATGCATTCCAAACAATAAATGATAGTAGATGTAATTTAAAAATAGTCACAGACAGTAAGCGGTTGTGTACAATTCGGAAATAGAACATTTTTTGTATTCGCAGCTCTTTCCAAAAGCTATAGATTAAATTCAGCTCAGTCTCACTTCAATGAAGATATTGCCGGTGTAACAATATGAATATTTAATAAGTATGAAATGTTGTAGTGTTTTACCAGTAACGTTCTTCGTTACGCACCATAATAACTTCATTGTATTTGTATTGTGCATATAAATATTATATTAAATGAACAGGATTTTCCAATGTAAGCTTATGATTTTTATCATTTCGGTTTGTACTTAATTTTTGTATTTTTAACACAGAAATGTGTTTACATGGTTCTCAGTATCTAATCACATTATACTAAATATATTCACAACAAATTCATTTTTGAATCACTTCGTCAAAATATCATGGGTATACAAATTGTATTAAATAATATTTTCTTCTTCAAAGGTGTAGTGTTACAATAGTATAATAGATATTATATCAACTGTATTATAAACATTTTTAAATATTTTTGAAAAACACAAACATTTACTGAGGTTATGCGTTTGAAGTCGCTTCAAAGTAATCACTACCAATATGGCTATATAGGTACATTCACTCTATTCAATATTAGTATCATATTAGAATAAAATATTGCAAATGTGACATATACTTTGCTGGGTATTATATTTTAGAAGATGACTTAATTATATGCCGGAATACTACTAGGGTATAAATCGTCGGTACTTACCCTCAATCAGTGGTTCAGTGGTTTGGCTAATATAGTTTGGTTTTATATATCGAGTAATCAAGTGCCATGACTTTTACGCGAGAAAACTCGAAACGATGGCGATTACCGGAAGAATCACGCGTCCGTCGGCGTAATGGTCGGTGACAGAACTGCGAGTGGCGGCGCACCCTCAATCACAACCCCTACGTTCGGACCACGAGGGCGGCGTTTCAGAGTTGGCGCACAACTTCACGGTCGCGACTCGGCGACGACGCGAATTCCATATCCACCGTATCACCTACAGCCGCCTATCCCATCGCTTGTCCCGAACGCCAAACGCAGAGCCAAAGGGAAGACACCTAAAGACACGTTGATGCGAAAATAAGAGCCGTTTTCCGGTTTACCGAATTCGTGGACTGGCTGAAGAAAAAAAAAAATAAAACACCGTAGGAAGTTATGACAAATAATATGGCATTATTGAAATGTAATATTTCAGTGTAAATGTGTCAAATCCTTCGGATACACATTTTTACAGGTCAAACCATTTAAACCTACACAAAGTATTTTTTTTAACTCGCGTTTTCAGGGAATTGTCGTGTTGTTTAGTGAAGTTTATAATACTATACAGTTAAGTAAAAACAAATTAACTTCTTTTTATTTTAACTTTTTCAAACGGCAACCGTATTTTTTGATTTTAACATAACACTGTATTTACAGAACATATTTTTATTGTATTTTCTTAAAAATATTGTTATACTTACAGAAGTAAGTATATTACTAGACAGAATAAAATTATTGTTCAACTTTTCTGTAAATCAGAAATCTAATTTTTATTGACATGCTCATATTAAATGTTAAATTATTCACGACCCTATAATAATTATAGAAACATTTAATTATACAATGATACTGTTTCATATTAACTACGTACAATTTTTAAATACGATTTAGATACAATTTTTATTTCATTAGTTTATAATGTTTATATAGTTGTTAAAACTGAAATGTCACAATACAATTATTCTAACAGCTACCACTCATAAGACAATTGAAAATTATGTTCTTGAGTTCTTTAATGATGTGTTTTGGTTTAATTATGTTTTGTAATCGTAGTATATTTTGAACGACTTTTCAGTGATTCAAATTTGATTCTATATAGAAATCTAAAATCAATAATAATTATTTTACTACATATATAATATATATATATATATATATATATATATATATATATAAATGTACATACAATACATACTACTAAATAGTATGTACATTGTAAATAAACATCTCTGAATATAGACTAATATGTATCCATTTAAGGTGATTCACCAAGCATTGAACTATTGAAGTATGCCCACTCCCACACACGGAGTATCCTTTAATAATGAATTTATAATATTTAAATACCTACTGTTTAAGTGTCTCTTACGCCCTTTTCCTTGTGAATTGTTAATCAAATTTTTTTTTTGCAAATGTTAATTTATATATTGTATAATAATTTGAAGGGGTTATGTTTTAATTTATTTAACTTTGTGTACTAATGATAATAGGATGCTTATAGGTTTGGAAGATATAATATACGGCTATGATAATTTTACAATTTTAGTTGCTAATTGTAATCTATAAACATTTTTTATTTGTAAACATTTTTAAGTGTAATATATACTAGATTCAGTAATATATCTATTTTGTATTCTTGTAAAATTATTTTTTTAAGGATTGTTATCCTTATTGACTATTGTATACATTTTAATAGCTCAGAAACTAAAAATTTAAATTTTTAATTAGGTAAATGAAAATGTTTGAAAAACCTTGAAAAATGTATTGTAAAAAGGTAATTTCTTATTTAATAAAAAGGAAGTGTGTATTATCACAGGATACTCTTTAAATGTTGTAAAGAATCTAAATAATTGAAAATAGGGTCCTTACGTATACTTAACAATTCCAAAAACAGAATTTCAATAAATTAACTATACAAATTTAAAAACTGGGTGAATCATCGTACATATTTAGACAGTTTTCTATATTTTACGTGCTGAAATCTTCAAAGGTTTTACCAAATAAGTATTTATATTTCATACTATCATTAATATTTAAAATCATCGTTACAATAATGAGCTCAGTTTGTAATAAATTATAATTGTTCAAACATTGTTTCTACTATTATTATTTGCTTATTTTAATCGTATTTACTGTACTTAACGGTGACAGTGAACAGAAAAGAGAAGATTAGTATGACAATCAGTCAATTGAGAAAATACGATGAAACAAAATAGTAATAAAATTTAATTTGTTTACATTATTTTGATTCTCGTACTGGTTTTATTATTACGAATCGTCGTAGTACACTGTTTCTATTGAACAAAATAAATCAAATATTTTTTTTAATGAACTCTATTTTTCTAAACGATTATAAATTATAACTTGAATAGAAATAACATGTAAATTGATTAAATAATTAGTGTTAGTATTAAATATTAAATAGTACAACCATAAATGATTATATTTTTAGGCAGCGGTGTGCCGGTATCTGTTATACTTAATATAAAACTTAAACATTTTTTCGTTGTTAAGATTAAATTAATTGAAGATGAAACTACACCATTATACAGACGGTTTTTTCTTGACTAGAAAACTGCCATAATCCACTCATAAATGACTTGCATACTTTTGCATTACTTTTTGGTTTATTAGTTGCCTGCAGTGGTTCATCGGGCAGATCAGGCATAAACATGCATACAATTGAATTTTCGCACATTGTCTACTGGCTGAGTTGCACTAATAACCACTCATCGGCGTGTCCGCAATCAAATCAAAATAAAACATATTATTTATATAAAGCATCCGTCAAGCGGGGTCCGCAATCCACAGCAGATAGGCATAATATACTGCTCGCATTATCACCATCGAGTCTCATATAGAGTTGGCATTTTTAACTGGCAAAAATGTGCACGGGATCAGCTAGTGTATTATAAAATGTCCACAAGTATTAGTATAGAAACGAGAGCTTAATGTTTAGTTGTAAATTAGTATGTAATATTGAGTAGAATAAGTAAATTATATAATAGTATTTAAACCATTTCATTACAACTCTAAGCCATATTATCTACATTCTGCAGTAATAGTTTATGCAGTTCATGATTCAACACAACAGAATCGTAAAATTATGAGTGGGCATTAGAAATACACAGTAAATGATTCATAGAAATATAAAGTATGACACATTTGGGGGGGTTCTAAAAATAAGCAGGAAAGATCTACTTGAACAAATTAATGTTAGAGAAAATATGATTAAGACACTTGATCGTAAAAAAAAATGTAGGTCATTCTAATCGACATCCGTTTTTAATCAATTCAAATAGAAAATTATTTTGAAAACAGTTCTTTGTATTTGTGTTAAACGTTTACTACATCCACGGTGTGATCGGCGGGCCTTCTTGTGCAAAGTATAGTTGCACACATCTACCTATCCAATTTCTATTTTTTAGAATATTGAACATAAAAACCTCTGCTCACAAATTTGCATACCTCGAAATACGCCAGAGTGCGTAAAGTATATTAATTTGCATTGCAAATTTGTAATCGAGTAGACTTTTTTACGATAAATTGCAATAACATTATTTTTACATTTTATTTTTCTATCGCGTATGCATTAATATTACAGATTAATGAAGAAAATGTTTCCGTATTACATTTTGTTCCGTGTGTACATAATATATTATACTCGTTACCGTCGACTAAAAACTTACTACGACGCATATATATATATATATTGTATTACTGATTCATAGCACTATATGTATATTATTCTCACGACATATTACTACGAAAATACAATGTAAGTTTCCATTATCGCGATTGGAAATTTCCGAGTTGGACTTAATCCGGTGCTCGCCAAGCGATTTCTTTCACTTGTAGGTTTATATACAAAACGAACGCAAGTATAGTTAGTCACTGCGTTGCAGCACTAGTGCATAATATCATGTGTGTGTTTATGGGACTCATATTTAACAAATGTAATAGATTATGACATACGATACGACTTAATGTAATATTTATGTGTACTCAATACCTTCTATTACCGGTATGAGGGAAAATTTTAAAATCAAAATGAATAAGAAATAGCCTTTATTAAATAAAAAGCCGATTTTAATAAAAAAAATTTAATAACGATTCTCAATTAATAAACAAAATATAATACTTATAAAAAACGTAAATTAATAATAGATATTGTTAATTTAAAATCTTAGTTGAATATAAGTGTTTGATACCAGGTTCGAATAAAGATGGGCCATGCAAATTCTAAGTTCCTGGGTTAAAGTGGGGGGTGGGGCAATTTCACGTACGTCAATAGTAATTACTGGAAAAACTAAAATGGTAGGACAGTGACGGGAAAAGTTCCAACACTCATAAGTTCCTCGTCATATATAATAATTAGATAGCTAGGTTCTCACATAAGGTTGCAGATGTATTTATAGGATTTCTATAAATATAAATAAATATCGTTCCTCATTCAAGCAACAACAAAAAAATGTCTTTTCTACTTGGTTCAAACTTTGGGCTGTAGTTGGTGCGATTGAAAATTATTTTCTGTCAGTAGTAAGAACAATGATCAGACATCGGGAATTATTTAAACTAATCTTCTGCTTATTGGTCTGAGAAAACAACAAATACGGTATTCACAAACCACCTGAAACGTGATTAATTAGACGTTATTTTTAAGCCAAGCTGTCAACCGAAAAATTCTATGCCAATTTATTAATTATTATTTATTATTTCGGAATGCAAATTTCTTTCCAATATCAAATAAAAATAATATTTATGTTCGTACTTAATAATACTATAAGACATAGAAATCTAACTACATAATAATGAATACAACAAAATGTCAGCATGACTCAAGAGGAAAGCGTTCAATTATACTGTAATTTATTTCTAAGACTTAAATTAGAATACTTATTAATCTTATAAATACTTACTAATTTTATTAAAAAATAGGAACTTGAGTTGCTTTTATTATACATTATATCATATGCATGGGCTTGTTTGGTACTTTTTCTCAGACCAGCAGCCCAAGACTTATTTCGGGAATTCCATTCAGAAATCATTCCCCATAAAAAATATCTAAATATTATAAACTTAACATAAATGCTCTACAGGCCAGGTAATTTCCTGTGGTAAATTTTGTATATTGCATATTCGTATCGTACTCGTTTATTCGTTTCCATCGACAGTCATTCGAAAGAACAATAGTTACATTTTAATTGTATACTTGTGTGGTGTATATTATTCACACTAACTTACACGTCTGTAAGCATGTTTATACTTGGAATCGTATTTTAATGCATAAGGATGGCTGAACTGAATCAAATGAACGGATAATAAGTAAAATATAGATAGGTCACATAAGCACACACAGAGAAGTCGATAATACGTTGATGCCGCGGTGGGGTAAGTGCAAATATGTATAAAATATTATGTATAGGTAGGTACGTCATGGTTACCGAGGTGTAAAATGTTAATTAGAAGTAGCCCGATGTGAATAAATTACCATGACCCCTGTACTTAATGGTGTGCCCGTTGAAAGTGGATTTTTTTATTTAGAAGGAAGTGAAAGAAAAGAAAGAAGATATTATGCTGGAATAAATAGTTGTTTAATATTACTAATAAGCGATGACACTTGGGGACGAAAAACCGGAAGGCGAGTATACACTAAAGTATAAAGTATAAAAAATAATATTTCAGTGGCGCGTATACTGAATAGGAAACTTTGAAAACTGGTAGCTTTATTATATCCGAATTAAACTTTGGGACGACTACGAGGAACCAACTGTCATATAGTAACAGATATACACCGAGGAAAAATAAACTACCGAAATCTCTATTGTACACGAATGTAATAACGTACACTATGTAGTTCTCATTGTACTTGAACCAAGACCAATATCGCATCGTTTTTAAAGATGTGATTACACGGACGTGTACAGAGATGATAATGCTTTTTAGAAAAATCGTCACTACACGGTCACTGTGAATATTGTTTAACGTCAATCGATTTACAGTTTGATATTGATGTGCACATAATATACTAATAAAAACCGTACTGTTATTTTTTTAACTGTGGAAATCAAAACGTTTTGTGAAAACGTATAGAACGAACTACTTGAATATTGTATATTATAATGTACAACAATTGCTATAATAATTATCATAAATAATATAATAATATTCATTGGGTTTGATCCGAGTACGGATGTACTTGAGTTGCCAAGTCTGAACTACGCGGTGGATATATTTTAATAGAACATATATGACACAATAACAAGATTCCCGGTAAATAGGTGACGCAACTACTTAACTCAACTTTCAAACTAAATATCTAGGTTAGGTAACATTGTTTCTGAGAACGCGTATAGTATTTACTATTGAAATAGATCCACAAGAGGAGCGGTTAACGCAGCCAAATACGTATACACAAATCACATTACGCCCATAGCTGATAACCTGCACCGTATGTACAAAAAACAATGATAAGAGGACGTAACGCTGGCATTTGTCGTCTCCGTCTTACAAGTGTGTAGCAAATTTACGCTCAGCAGATCACGTATAGCTATTCGTTAGTTTAAGAATTATAGTGAATCCAACTCTTTTGAAACTTGATGGCAAGAACATTATCTGTGATTGATTGTGGGGGTTTCACGATAATTCAGTTTTTAAAGTGAACATTTTGAATTTATGCTTTATTATACTCGCAAGACTCGCTAAAAAATTGAACTATCGTAAAAACCCACTTGCAATCACAGAGAATGTATTTACCATCAAGTTTTATAATAAGTCGATTCACTCTGATTTTTAAATTAACGAAGCTACTCGTGATCTTCTGAGCTTAAATTTGCTATACGTTATACACTTGTAATCCGGAGACAACTGCAAATGCCAGGGTTACGTCCTGATAATGGCGTGTGTTCAAAATGATAACAATGCGACTGCTCCACTATATTATAAATTATGTAATAGATGAGATAAAAAATCGTTGTTAGAGTTAAAAATAATTCACTATTTACCCTTGTTCCTGAAAACGTTACGGCTGAGGGAAAATCGATCAACTAAATTACCCTCCAATCAGGGCACACTATATTATGATGTGTAGTGGACGTCAGTGGGGGATCCAGGGATAATGTTTAGGGGAATAGGGGAGAGGGTTGAATGACGCTTGTGTGGCTATACGATTATCTACCTACCTATATTATATTGCTGTATCCTTAGAAGGTAATATCTTATTTTATTTTTGGTTCTGGGATATTCTAAGCCTCCCAGCTGCAAATACGCTAATGTGGTTAATATGAATAGGTTGGCTCGTGATTTAAATTATTTAGTTTTTATTGAAATGTTAATAAAACAATTAACTACCAAACTTAATTTTTATCGATGTATACTAATTGTATATTGTGGTAAAAACACTTAATAAAATAAACTACGCATTTTATCAACCGATAATTTTTAATTGCTTATAGTTAATTGACATAGAGAAGATAAACATAATAAAGGATACACAATATGATTAATAAAGAACAGCATTAACGTTTCAGTTGGCTGATGTTTGGGGCTTTTTTTCGTAAAGAAAACTATTGCTCAGTCAGAAATTCTCTGTACGTCTTCTACGATTAAACTTAAGTATAATGATGTGACATTGACGAGTGGGGTTTTCAACGATTTTACCGACCAATGCGCACATATATCGTCTGCAGTATATTTATATGCCTTTGATGGGTACGATAAAACGGCGTTAACCGCGACTTAGTGTACCATGCATGTTGCTGCACTCGAGTACCTACCCACATATTTACCGCATATCATGTGTTTTTATAATATTATGTGTTTACTAGTATACAACTATTTCGCGTGTGAATAATTACGATTACGTATGATGAACGCATATAATATTAATTATTAACAATTATCGTGCACGGATTAAAGGCCCTTTCGTTGTCGTCGTCGTCGTCCACGAGTCACGACCGACGGGGAGGGTGAAAATATTAAAAGAATCGTCGGAAGTTCTAAAAGTGGGCTTATTAACATCGGTGAACGAGCGAGACCACCGGCACGTGCGGTTTCCGGTCCGGAGACTTTTCGACGGCGGCAGTGCTGCGAGCGGAAGAAGCACTCGTGTTGAACATCAAATCGGTAAAACCCACGAGAGAGCACGTGGCAGTCATCACACGCCGTTTTACAAAGGCCGCTGCGGTGATGGGACGCACTGAGCCCTATAGCTATATATTATTATTTCATAAAATTATACACGTAGGTAGGGTTTTATTTTAATTAGTCAAAGACGACAAATTGAAGACCGACCGACCGCCGCGACCGCCGCCGCCGTGCAAAAGGTACTCACCTTTCAGAAAATAAAACGCGTCTAGACAGAAAATATACACATGCATACATGAACACACGATATGCGTCCACAGGTGCAGAAAATTCAGAGGAGGCACCAACCAATTTATTCGCCGAGAGTAAAACGAGCTTTTTATGGGCTTTTAATTATTTATGCTCACCGATAAAAGTGCTTCATTTAAAATGTTCAAAAGAAAAATATTCATTTGGTTTAATTTAATAGTACCTATTAGTGTTTTTTTTTCCATTCGATAAAACAAAAAATATTTCAAACAAAAAGCTATTATTGTATAATAGATATTTCAAATAGTATGCAATTTTAATTCATAAAACAGTTAGTCCAAAAATATTTTTACCATACAGGATGTAAATGTTGTACCTAGATTAGAATTTAGTGAAGTTAACATTTTAGATTCTGAGAATGGCGATGGACGTATTAGTCTTACAATGTCTTTTGTTATTTTTTGTGTCTGTCACTGCTGTTATCGTATTTTGGAGTAGAAAAAAATGTTTCAATTTCAATTTTGAGCATTGTTTTTGTTTGGTAGATGGGCAATATATATATAAAAATATACATAATTTATATCAATTTTTCAGTAAGCCAAATCTTTGGCTTTAATAACTAAATAATATTATTTTTAAGTGAATAAATTATTACTACTAGACTGTGTAAACTAGACTGTGGTCTTTCAATCATTGCGGGATCTCCAATTTGGGATATCCACCCACACATTTGCACGAGCGACGGCCCACGGAACTTCCGGTTCCTAGAATAGCTATTAACTGGTTATAGTGATAAGTGATAACATATTCTAAAAATCTATATTATCATATAAAATATACACGGCCGTACGCATAGGAATCAATTTAATTTATGATAATGTTTGTGTACAGGAAATGTAGGTATCAAATAATTGTATACTATTGAATATTAAATATTAATGCTATTCAAACGAGCACGAAGGCTTATACATTTTATTCGCCATCAATAATTGGAAATAGGCGGTTGATTTAATTTATTATTATTATACTTTCTGTTACCTATACCTATATTTTATTGTGACAAAAACAGTCGGTCGCTGGACTATGCGTGTGCATTACACGCAACATCAGTATACATGTTGCCGGCTAGTATTCGGGTGTAAATCAACCTCAAAGTCACGGTGAGTTATGGACGAAGATGAAGTCATAGAAAAAATATCGTATTGTTTACGTGCCATAAACGAAAATACAAATACGAGTGTTCTGTACGTCTAACGGCGGTGTTGTGCCTGTGGCGCACGACTGCGTTGACTCAAGTGATATTTGAGATGGGTTACGTAATCCATTGATAGATTAGAACTAATAACGATAGTAACCACTATACGAGTCGGCTTTATGATAATTATTATTTTTGCCGTCCGTTGTAGTCGTGTGAATTCCGGCTCGAAGACATCAATCACATTCGTGTAGCTATTATCGTACTCAGAGCACCGCGTTACAAGTGCAACAAACTGCACTCGGTTTACGACGGTTTGTCCGATTTTTGGTCGTCAGTGCCCCTCAATTAATGTATTGTTAAATTTGAACCGCTTAATCGTGTATGTAAACGATTTTCTTAAAACCGCGATCTAGCTCAGTCGATATTATCACTCTTATAAGATAGTTTCCCGGTTGTGTCCAAACCTAATTAGTGATTCCGTATTCAACTTTGTTCGAAAAACTGCTCAACCATCACGTAAGTCGTTTTTGTGCTTTAGTTAAAATATACGTATAGGAAAATATGATACTTACTAATTAAAAATGATGTGTAATGATATTATGAATCTTTCATAGATTTCAATATTGTTTTAGGTTATAATAAATGCTGTATATTATAACTAATAAAGTTAAATCGCTCATTAGTTTATTATTTTTATTTAGAATATTATACATTTCACGAATGGTAAAATTACAGTAAATTAATGATAAAAATAACTTTGACAAAACACTAAAAATTAAAGTGCATGTACAAATGTACAATCACTGAACTACATGGAATGCGTAGATGTTTTGTAAAATGTGTAAAATGTGTAATATGTAAAATGTGCCTACATGGGTGCCTCCATAGTATGCATTCCGATTTAATTTTTAACATTATGATGATAATAATTTGCATTGATAGCATAACATTTCATTACGTTTTCCAATGACTCGGAATGCATATGGTGACTTTCTATCATACTCATATTTTGATTAATACCACATTCCTTGTATTTAGTTCAGTTCTAGGTTTTTAAAATTCATTAACCACAATATAATAATAACAGTGTTAATCAAAAATTTGATTATTTTAAATTCTTTTGAATCATTAGCATGAATTTAAATTTTAAAATGATAAAATGTATACCCGTTTGTTTTGTTTTTTCAAATAATACATACATACCATATTATAAGCAAATTTATATTTTAATTTTAGTTCATAAACATAGTTGTAAATAACTTTAAATAAGAACATAATTACTTTAATTCACTGGTATTTACTATATTTACTTTGGAGTGATTAAATTGTATAGTTTTAAAGAGTACAAATACTCAGAGTATTGTCTAAGTTCTTAAACAATTCTTTTTTGAAGTACCTACTAGTTAAGTACTAGTTTAAAATATTTTAAAAAACTACGCTTGGGCACAATAAAAGTTCTCATTAGCAAATTTTATAAAATATAAATGTAATCTTTATATTAATTACTGCGAAAATTAGTAGGTTTGTACCTACATAGTTTTATATATTTATATTGTATATTATAGTATATACACTATACAGTTGTTTTGTGTTACGCTTTTGTAAATACATTTTTTCAATGTTACACAATAAACTGTATCCATTAATTGGAGACATATGTTTCAATTAATATACAAGATGATCCATGTAAATATCTACACTTAAAATTTAGAAAAGTATATTTTTTATTTCAAGTATTATTTTACATTATTTTACATTTTATATTTTAATTTCATTGCAAAACAACACTCTTTACGATATTTTATCGTTATACAGTTGATTGTTTTTACTTTTTTGAGAGACAACAAACGTACCTTTTAATTTCATATTCCGAAGCAGAATATTTTTTAGGGTATTTTTATTCCTAAAAATCGAATTTCAAACGAGCACCTAGTTAGTTACTTATAACTACTTATTCAAAGTTTGGATGAGCTACAAAAATGTTGTAAAAATAATATCTTATTTAAATGTAGTTATTTTTTTTTTTAAATTATTTATCCAGTATGCAATTATGTGTTTTTATAATATTTTACAACGTTGTCGTGTCTATTCAGTATAATAATTAATAGTACAGCAGTAATTAGTCTAGTAATAGGTCTAAAGATATATCCTAACATTTATTTTTCATTGGTTATATTTTCGCACTAATATAATAATTATTGAAGACTATAATATTGTATAAATCAATGAAGATAGCCCATGTTCAGAATATTCAATGATAATATTACAATATTAACTACGTAATAGCTATACGCCTATACAGTATACATATTATATTATATTACAATCTGAGCCGGCTTTAGGTAGCGGGGCTCACGCATTTGTATGACAATTTGAACCTCACGTTACAAAAAAGTTATATTCTGAGGTCTCATCTGAAAAAAATTTCCAAAGCCTTCATAAACCTTAAGAGCGCTTCTGGTTACAATAATTTATACACACTTATTGTCAATCTCACATTATAATGAAAAACTTATAGTCTTTATAATATTACTATTCACGTTTGATTCACCGAGTATGCTTAGCCCCCTTTTTCTTTAATAATGGAGTTATTCAAAATTCGATATTTAGAACTTTTAAATACACTTGAAGACCAAATATTCTCAAATACTAACTTAAGTTTTTAAAATGGGACCTCCCCCCCTTTTTTTACTTAAAATTAATAATTTTTTTTTGGCATTATGATGTTTCTAAATCAATATTCGAATTAGATGAGTTAATAATAGAAACCCGAATTTAGTCTGTATAGTAGTTTTTATTTCTACGCAAAACAATATTTTGAAAAAGCATATATAAATGGGTTGAGGTACATTATACTATTAAAGGATGCCAACAATTAATTCTTAAGTGACTCAATTAAAAAAAATCACTTGTATAGGTATGAATATTATGGTATTATTACATTTTAATGTATGATTATTTGCAAATGTATGAACAGTCAGGTAATAGCAGCATAAAAATATTGCGTTCACGTTGATGTCGGATATTCACCACTTGAAAGTCCAAATTATGTCACTGAATGGTAGAGTACCTATATTATTTGTATGAAAACACGAAGACAATTTTTCCATTGTGCGTTGGAAGACAAAAGAGAAAAAGAAAACAACAATTTTGAATAAAAGAAAAGAACCCATTTGAATTAGTTTCAAAAACGTTCCAATCATAATAATTTACACAAATATAATGGGAAAAATAAACTTGTATATAACAATAATATATTATAATACCACTGTTCAATAACGGTCGTATTTATAAACGAATAGAAATGTACTCTTTTGGCTTCGCGGGGATACAAACGATAAATTACTATTATACACGGATTTATATTATAATGTGGACTTATCAGATTAAAACAAACTCAACATTGAGATTCCGGCATCATTATTTATAGCTTTTACCCTTTCATTAGTCTTCTGTTTTTTGTTTTATTTTTTATGACAGATTTAGTCGTCTGGAGGGAATATTATATTACTCCAATCAATTTTCGGCTATCATCGCATCGATGCCGTAAATATTAAATACATGCGAGGTGTGAACAACTGCTATCGTAAAGAGCATACAAATGTAACATTCTATAGTGCGACTTGTGGTGCCTCAAATACCTCTAATTCAATATTGAACTTTTTCTAACATTTAACTTCATCATTCATTTAAAACACATATCGTAAAATAATGTACAAACACAGAGCAATGACACGAAGAAAAAAAATGTCGGTGATTGATTAAATACTATATATTCGTGGTTATCGGTAGATAGTTCTGTAAGAATATTATAATGTGTCAAAAATTTGGTAAATTATCATGAGTAGGTATATAATAATGAATAGTATTTCAACAAAACTTTTATAACTGTATCAGTATAATACATTCTACAGGAAAATATAAAATTATCTATCAGAACAGTGTCAGTAAATTCCTTATAATAAATAAAAAAATGTTCTTTGACATTGATCATATCGAACAATATACTAAGGTGTTACTATTAAAGTTATCTTGTAAAATAATTGATATAAATATATAATGTTCAATTTCATGATTATTATTTAACGTGTAATGCCGCCAGTAAATACTAAATACAGAGAAGTATTTTAATATTTGTCATTTTAAATATGGATTAATGATGCAATTTTAAAAAATTTCTATAAATTCTTTTGTCGTGTCATCAAACATTATTATATTGATGTACAACATACACGATTTGAGTTCGATAGTTCCAATTTTGTGCTAGTTTTACTGTTTAGAATAAATTGAACTATGATCAAACTTTAAACTATTTCAACGTCAGTTTTTAAATTAAATTGTGATAGTAACCCACTTACTCATATCTCACTGTAAAATTAAAATATCGTAAAAATTTGGCGTTAAAACACATAAAATGTTCTTATGTTTATGATGTCTAATAGGTCAATAATAATTAATAGGTAAATTTACTCTAATACTAAAACTAACAATATGAAATTTGGAACCTCTCAACTTAAATTTGTTCTGTTGAAAGTTTGTAAGACGGAGACAATACATGGCGATGAGGCGTCCTCTTAAGTTAAAAATATTTACATTTCTAAGTTCTGGAATCCAGTAGATCGACCACATTCATACAATAACAATGACGTCTGCTGGGTTACATCACCCATTGATTTTTAGAACAAATAAATCAACTGTCACTTTATTAGAACAATTAATAAATAAGTCACATTCAGTGAATTCGAGTTATCACAATTAAATTACAAAAGAAAGTGATGAAAATCCAGACGACGACAGTGTTTTAAATTTTAATGCGCTGACGTCCAATCTAAACGCAATATAATATAAAAGTTTTTTGCCCCGAAAGCAAGTGGTGGTGGTCGAATTTAGTGTCCTCGGGCGAAAAAAAGGTCAGCAGTTGAAATATTATTATATTACTAAGGGCTACTGCAACTACTCGGCGATAGCGTATTGAACATTTCAAAAAGGTATATTAGTTTTCGATAGCAATATAATATTTCCATTTAATAATAGCAGTCACGTAACTGGTAGATAAAATTGCAACGGTCTCGCCCTTCGAAATTGTGTCATAATAATTGCGAGCTGAGACTTTTCGCTAATGATGTAAATCATTACACGTGGGCGTGGAACTATAATAAGTACATTGTGTGTTGTTTATAGGTATCTAATTAAATAAAAAAAACTAAGTAGAATCGTATTTATTTATTACTGCTATTATTGATATTTATTTCTCCATTTATATTACAATAGTGTAGAAATATATCATCAAAAGTTTGTTGTCAGCAGAGAAAACTTGCAAGTAAAATCGAATAGAGTGGGTGGTCCTGAGAAAAGTACAATCGTGGGTAGTTCTTTGGACGCATAAGAAAATAGTATAAAATGAAACCAGCTACATGTGTAAAGGTATGATGTATTTCATCGTATAGTGGGTACAACGAGTATACTGTATACATGGAAGTGTATTAACTTCCTATATATAGTATAATAGCAAGTAAATAGTTATAACCCGCAATCCGTCAATATGATGCTAGTTGACAAAACCCCTTTTCGTAAAAACTGATTTGAACTAGTAAAAATTTGAATTAATCAGGACCCTCAACGTTGGAATTAGTTATAACTTACATTTTTTTCGTCAGAAGGTAAAACTTGTTGTGTCTGGATATTATAACGATGAAAACCAAAAATATCTAGTGAAAATCGATTTTCAGAATTTTCTCGAAAATTATTCTATACAGTTCAGTAAAAAAAATTTTTTTCCATTTGCACATTTAAACTTGAAGTCTTCCGTTCTAGTCTTAACAGGTCGACATCAGTTTTGACGAAGAAAGGGAGTTGTGAAAACTAGTGTAGACTATTTAAAACTAATTTTGACGGATTTCGGGTCTCAGACTTAAGGCTATACAATATACGCATAGTATATAATATAAACAAATATATATAAAAAGGTATGAAATGCTAATAACATAATATGATTCCCGACTCAATAATATTATTATTTTATAGTCAGTGTGGTATATTATACACATAAACACACAGACGTTACATATAAACGACACTATTCGTGCACATATATACAGCTCATATCTAACCTCTCTGGTTTTTCCGGGCGGAACGGGCCGGAAACGACCGCCGGAAAATGTATGCCATCGCAGTTTCTCTCTCGCGTGTACGTGTGTGTGTGTGTGTGTGTGTGTGTGTGTGTGTGTGTGCCCTATGATGGCTGTGGTGGTACATGTGTTTTCCTTCCGACGACCACTTATTCCCTATCTGCAATAACGTATACGCTCAGCAGCACGGGAAGTCGGGAAACGACGGTGAAAGAGAAAAACCTACACATACATGTGTATATCATATTATTATACGGTGGTTTCCGAAAATTATCATTTCGATCGTCTGTACACTGTAATATTATCTTACTGTTTCTCGAGCGAAACAAAGGCCCGCCACGACACGTTGCGACGTCCGTATTATTATTATTATTATTATTATTATTATATTGTACTCTATTATTATTATTATGATTTACATAACCGGCGCATATCATATCATATAATAATTATTATACGACGCTAATACGCGCACGATTGCAGGTACATGATCTTTAAAGGCTCGTTCGGTGCAGGCGAACAACAAACGTCGAGTTGTGCAGAAAATGGAAATAGATGTGTGTCTGTATGAGACAATATAATAATAATATTATCATTAATAATAACGACAACATCCCCATCCCCATCCGTTTTATAGCAACGACTCCGTGAAGTAAATGTGCCAATTAAGATGCGAGACGTCTAAACCGTATAATATATTATTATTATAATATTGTGTTTTAACTCGACCGGAAAATTAGTAGGACAGGCAGAATGTTCGACGTTTTATTGCCTTGATAAAATTATTATTATTATTACTATTATACAGTTGGTTGTATACGTTCGAAATAGCGACAGATGTCAGTCGTCGGCCACGCACTCGGTTTGTTATTTGTTATATATATTTTTGACATGAATATTTTGTTTTTGGGCTGGATACAAAATTCTTTATTTCTGACCGATTTTGCAAGGTTTTTGTCGTTATGGTGACTTATATTTTACAAAAACATAATAGTTATGATTCTCAGATTTTCTTTGTATAGAAAAATATGTATCGAGTAGCACGATATGGCTTTTTTTTCTTAAAAAAAGTTGTATTTAAAAAAAATCTCATTTAAGTATTCCACCGATTGGGTATTTTTGGTGGTGATGAATTCGTTATATAATATTACAAAATACGAGGTTATGGACAATTGCTTAGTTAAATAAATAATTATATTTATATCGTATGTGATCAAATATTGCATCGACTATACAGAGTCATCGCGTTCGACTGTTGTATAATAGGTACCTATTGCATTCGACGGCTGCACACTACAAAGTTTATGCTTTTGTACCATTTGGGCTTTATTAAAACAGCCAATATAATACATTGGAAGTAAAAAATACCTATTTTTTCTTCACTAGGTGTACAATTAGGGTTAGGTGCTGGGCATATATTTATAAAATAAAATCGTTCTCTATTTTCATATTTTATACATCTTAAACCATCCTAACATATTATGTGCTCGTGAAAGTCTTACACCGTAATTGTACTACAATTTGTAATTTTCTATTCCATCTATCTGGACACATACACGCAGGTAACCTACATGACTACATATTATATTCTTTTCTTTAATGTTTTTTTTTTTTTTTGGTTACTGTTTTAGAGCTCACCTGTAATCGTAATAATAAAAACACGCCCAAACGTGTTATATTTTCATCTCGCCTGGTTGTATCATCTCTTAATCGTCTTTATACTCGTGTTCACTCGTTATTGTAGCTACCATATTATTGTACAATCACACAGTTGCATTAAACCACCTCAATTAAGTGTCTATTAAGATTTTCGTCACATTTTAGATTTCAGAGTGAAGCGAAGAATGTAGGTACAGCGAGTACATAATACTCTCATTTTTATCTGTGAACAATGTCGGGCAAATTGTCAATGCTTCAAAAATTTCCAATGACATCGTTGTAGATGATAGATATCCTATCTACATGCCCTAAATAGTTTGTAAGGGTTATTTTTTTGATTTTTCACAGCATTTCGCTTTTTAAACGTAATGAAAATTGTCAAATAGGTACCTACTTATTAAGATTTGCAGATGCCTCCCAACCATAAGATTATTTCATTATAATTTATATAATGTGTGTAATAAAATTATATGAACACCATAGGGGACTCGTCTGAATCTTGACACTTCAATAACGATTTTTGTTTCGAAGTTTTTTTATACCATAATACAGTCGTCGTTTACTTTTAATCCAAATATACCTACATCAAACATACAACATTTTAATTATAACCACTTTACAAAGGACTCAATAAAGTAAAATATAAAACAGAAGTGTCTCGCAATAATGAGAGTTAAACATATATTATAGCTATTATTAAAAAAAAAACCGCCTTCCCCAACAGAACCCAAAGTTACGGACTCACAGTGGAGGTGGTCGGTTGATGGTATGAGAATAAGGGGTAACTATTGCATGCAGAAGAGGTCACTATAATATTTTATAATATTACTGTAATAATATACACACCATTATACACCTCGCATCATTTTGGACGGATGCCAAAACAACATTTTAATAATATAATAATATGCCGCATTCGGTCTTGCGCCGCGATGATGTCTGGTAGTCGCCGATATATAGAATAACGTGTACTTTTTAATATATACGTCTGAGACGAACAGCCATTATATCATCCTCACAGATTATGCACACACTAACAAGTCATATACCAGGTAATTCTCTTATCGTGAACCAGTCATAATTTCAAAAAGTATTAATTTTTTTGAGTTTTTTACTTTTTAGAATGGCAATATTGTGTTTATTTTATCATAGTTTCTGAGTTATAAGCATTTAAAGTTTAGATGTGGGATCTGATGTAGTATACGCGGTTGTCCTACAAAATATTGGTCACTATATTATACTCTTTTCGTTTAAACTTTAAATACCTATAAGTTATAATTAACAAACTAGTCACTACTAGTTACAAACTCAATTTTTATGTACCGAAATACTCAGAAAAACATTATGCTTTGGATGATGAAATTAAAACTGTATGTTGTCATTAAAAAAAAGTGAAAACTTAAAACATTATGAGATAAAAATTATTTAAAAATATAATTTTTTTTAAATTATTTAAAAATATAATTTTTTTTAGAAAAACGTTATTTTGTAACGAATTGAAACTACGTAAAAAATATATTTTCAAAAACGTTAATGCTTTTTGAAATAATGAATGTTTTAAGTTAAATGTATCACTCTGTATAGTTAGGTACATAATAAACATATTTATATAGTTATACATTAAATAATCCTACGTCATATACATATTATATTATTATCATACATGGGATAGACCATTTGTCAATAGATCGTGTGATTTTTGGAAACAAGGCGAGTACCGAAATATGGCTCAATCTACAATTCAGTTGTAATACAATATCAGTTTAGTTTATGATCTTGGCTAAATAATAGAAAATTCCTAACAACACGTTATTAATATGTACACACTACACAGTTAAGATTAACAAATATAATTATAAGAACTGGTCATGAATAGTTGAGATTCTTGGAAAGAGGTTGTTTTTTGTGGGAACTCTGCAATTTTGATTTGAAAATAATGAAATTCCAACGGGAAACGTAGTGCTGTAAACAATGATGTATTAACAAGCACCTATAAATAATATTAAATAGGTATACAATACATTGGTACGAGTATTGTGTATGGCGTGCATAATAGTCGTTGTTGTTGTAATAGGTTTAGCAATAAATCGATCTCTAGGTGAATGGTGGTTACATCTAAAATCTAAATAAATAATAATGGAATAAAAGTATACAATATTCCTATTGGCTATTACTTTAGAATTTTAGATGTATACGACATTACTCTAAGTCCCTACTCTGTATAATATACAGCTTAAAAATTGCACAACACACAAACACACACACACACACACACACACATCACTGTTCTTAAATAGGTGGATTTTATTTCCATAAATACTAATACTTTCACTGACTTGGGCGAATATATTACACTCAATATAACTTAAACTTGTATAGGTCATAGGTGCAAGCAGTAGTAAAACTGAGGATTTTACTTGTGACATAAACTATATAATTTTGTACATGGCATCATTTCATATTTCCTTTATTCTTTAATAATGCATTTTATAGATTTTTAAACCATATTTTAAGGAGTGTACTGTTGCGATACACCTAACCTTATATTTTGAAATGAGAATTAACTTTATTTTACTGTAAATATTGTTAATCAGATGACTATTTTTAAAATGTTAATGTATCTAAATCGAAATTCAAACCAGTAGTTTTTAAGTTACTTAACTCTGTTTACTGACGATTATAAAATGTCCATGATAATAGGTTTGGAAGATATGGGGGGGAGGGGCATGATAATTTAAACTCTTTAATTCATCCATCGTGATATACAAATTTAATAATTCGAAGATCTCCTGCTTGAATTTCGATTTAGAAATATTGAAATGTTCAAAAAAAATCATCTGCTTCACAATTAACAGTAAAAAAAGTTGGTACTCATATGTAAAAAAAAAGTTTGTATCAACAAAATACACTTCGTAATAAATGGTGTAAAAATCTAAAGAATTGAAAATATGATCCTTAAGTAAAAGTTCTTAAAAATTCCGAAAATTGGAATTTGAATAAATTCACTGTTAAAGGAAATAATGGAGGTGAACATGCTTGGTAAATCACCCTGTATGTCAAATAATATATTTGAATATGGATTATCAGCGTTATATTATTGCCGTTATGATCTAATATTATATTTACACTTAGGTACAAAAGAGAAAAAAACGAAGTTAAAAATATTTTAATGATCACGATACCAATGTTAGAGCAAGGGAAATACAGTAACAATAATAATAATAATAATACATTTAATACAACACCGCCACGGCGAAAGGTGCAGCAGCAATAATGCAATAATGCATCGACGAGACCAGTTTCCATGAGACGCAAGGCCGAAGTTGTGGTATAAAATTATAATATTATTATTATTGTTATTTATCGTGAGCACGCCGTCACTAACGTCGTCACTGATGACTTTCGAACGGCTTCTTGTGGAGTTGTGAATAAAAATAAAATAAAACCTACTCTGCTCCTGGCTACTGCAGTCCGTGTACAATGTACATAATACCTATACATTTTATAATCACGTAATTATTACCACGACGCGTTTATATGAATGAAAAACGGAAAAGAGACATTTTAGGCATATATTTTGACTATGTCCACACGATCCAAAAACAATATAGTTCCGTGCGGACTTCAGACTTCTCGAGTTCATTCTGCACCTAATACGATGCTCAAAAAAACCATGTGACAGTAAATAGTTGACGTGTTGCAATACGAAACTACGTCGGAATTCGATGGGAATATTATGTAAAATAAATATATTTTTTACGCGGGGATCTTATAATATTGTCCTTTTCTTGCCCGTCGTACTGAAATAAACCATTCAACACCATGTAACTCGCGTCGATTAAAAATAATAGTTTGCCGCTACGTAAAAGTACGAAGAAACGACCTGTAAGAACTAGAAAAACTACACGTTTGTAATAAAATGGTCGTCGGAAAACATACATTTTTAACCATAAACACACATCCGTACGCGTCACACACACCATCATACCATATTTTTGTGTTGGCACAATAAACACCTTGTTAGCTCACAACTGCGATAGCACAATATCATCCATATTATAGGCACCTACATTTTTTTAATTACATTTTATATACGATTGTTGCGTTTTTTTCAAAAGTAAGCGTTTTCCTATTTTCAATATTATTCTATTCGCCTAGAAATGTATGACAAGCCAAAAAGGGTTTTTTTTCACATAGCGTGTTTTTGTGTGTATATCCTATACGTTTTATCTTGACGACATTTTACGTTATAAAATAGACAATATTATAATATACAAATATGAAATAACACACGCGGATGATATTATAGAAAAACAGCTGCGCTAGACCGGATTTCATTATTATAAGCGAATATATTTTGCACATTCGGATAATTGCAGGTCGTCTCGTCTTCTTCATACCTTAGTCGCAGATATATAATACCAAACTATATACCATACTATATATATATATATAAATATACTGCGACGGAGACCACAAAATAATATTAATGATAATAATAGGAACCACACAGCTAAACAACTACGTTTAACCCCTGTCACCATCAGGAGGAGGTTTACGGTCTATATATATTACTATACATAATATGTATATGGAGTATAATATATATGGGTACTGGGTGTGTATATATAATTATATATATGCTGTAGGTTATATCATATATTATATATGTGCTATTGACAGGGGTGTTGGGAGAATACGCAGTGGGACGCAACTTTGAGTACTGAGTTATTAATTAATAAACTATATTTAATAAATCTAATTTGTCTTAAAATGTTGACTATAGTTAATAAAAAAATATGTTATAAATCATTTGTGACCACGAGGGCAATAATAAATATTTATAGTATACGTTGTATAGGTGTGAATTCGAAACAGCTCTTTTAATTTCTAGTTACCTGTAATTTTGCCAATATAGTATAGGAGTTTAGGGCTAAAAAATATTTGATATTCTAATACATTCGTTGTAACATGTCTAAATTGCATTGCATATTATATTATTTCATTGGTGTGTCGAAAAGGTTGAAAAGTCTAGACTGCATTATAAAATATATAATACCTAGTATAATTGTCAATTATTTCCGACAATGGTTGTCACGAACGTGCGAGAGTGTCGTCGTGCGAAGTTGCACGGGCCTTACATATAGTTGCATCGTATATATTTGTACATAACATACACGTCATGATGTAATTATAATGAATAATAAATAATGAAACAAAAACGAACATGCACTTATACTAGATTATTGAATGATTAATGTTTATTGTTTATTGTTTAGTTAAACAAAAAAAAAAAATATGATAAAAACTGTTTTTTTTTTCCTTTATTTTAATCACTACGAAAAAGTGTATTAGACATTATGGTAAACAACACATTTTTATGTTCCAAGTATTCTAACTCTTAGGTTGAGTGTGTAGTGATTTAGATGGGTTCAGCAAACCACCGCTTCCAATCTCTTTAATTTGGTAATTTGAAGAACTTAAACTGAAATTGAAACCTACGCAACTATTATTATTATTTCAGCTTAGGCGTTGGCGGAAACTAGTAAATTGTATGGACAATTGAGTAGGTACTACAATAAAGTGTTGACAATAAAATAGAAAGAAAAGGTAGTGATAAAACATACATAACATCAAGTCATATTATGTTTGGACAACTAACATCATCGGGACAACTGTTTGGTCGTAACGAAAAATTAAGAAATAACAAGAAAAAAATTCAAACTATGGTTGTAAGAACTTTATCACTCTTACGCTAGGTATATTATTACATTGTAGATTTTAAACATCAATATTATTGCCTTTATAGTACGGGTCTTAACGTTTCCTTAAGACATAAAGAGTCATTTACTTCGATAATTAAAATAAACTGCACTTTTAAATTGTTATATTTTGTTTAATTATACACATATCATACATTTTGTACCCATACATTTCTATTGTTATTTGGTAAACTAAAATAATTACGATCGAAAACTTTATTACAGAGTAGGTATATTATATTTATATCAACAGCGGTACAATGGCAACGCCCAAGTCGACCCGTTATATAATATAAACGTTATAAGTATGAACAAGATATTAAAATATATATTGAATATTACGTTATTGGATTTTTTTGTCGAATAAAATATACAAATCAAAGACCAAACCATCCCAGCTTTGTACGTATGTACATATCTGCACGAAGTTAAATATATTATACTGTGCATTTTCTGTTTGATTTCAACTCAAAAATATTAATTTAAAATAAAACCGTTTGTAAAGTACAACGATTGTATTTATTGAAATTACGACTAAGATATTATAATATGTATTATATGAAAACGACAAAAAACCTATTACAAAGTGATGTTTATGCAAACCATAAAATTAAAGTTTAAACGCTTCCGCATCAATATATTGATGTTACATTTTATATTATTTGATAGTATATTACTTTTAAACCGACAGCGAGGATTCGTTTGATAACTCAAAATTGTACATTTACACGCGCAATGTAATATTGAAGTATATGCGAATCAGTATGAACATTATATAAAATATCTCGTATACAGTGTACACTCTGTGTTTGGAAGATTTGATGATCTTACACTGAAGACCGAAACCACATTATGTATTTATGTGGTATATATCAGGCCCTGTATACTATTATTGTAAATTGTGATATGCATTAAATCTATAGAAAATAAATAAAAGATCAATGTTTCTATTTCGATATTTATATATATTATCTATATAATCTATAAAAGAACTTGGTCTGATTCATCATCGCCTAGCCGGAACCACTGAAGATATTATGAGTATGCAATTTGGTCAGTATTATAGTTTCGTTTTATGATGTAAAGACTAAAAACCCACTATAAATGGATTTTTCAAAATTGAATTTTAAAGAGGTCCTCAAACAAGGACTTAGAGATTCACGGTAGAAATTAAAATTTTTTTTGTTAATGAATAGATGTCGATAGTCGCAGATTGTAAAAGTAATTGTAGAAATTATTATTTTTTCTTGTGTATAAATAGTTACCATTGGTTACTCGGGCAGATGAGGTAAAATCCGATTTCATATTTTATAGCTATTTAGAACAGTACCCAGAAACAAATATTTTTTAATATATCAAGGTGACCTGATAAATAATAATAATTATAACAATAATATTAATAATGGTAATAAGTAATAATCAAAAGGCAACTTTTACATGTAATATGAACATTTTCAGTGCTGCACATTATCTTCTTGAAGAATAAATAAAAATTAAAAATATAAAAACTGATAAAAAAAAATGTACAACCCGAAAAAGTCTGCACACTGGTAAATCCGAGTTATTCAGTTATAGTAGTTTATTACAATATTTTAACATATACGGCGTATTATATAATCATGCATTATATTGTATTATTAGGACGACCATCGATCATCCAATTTTACACTGTACGTTATCGTTGTTGTTTTTACAGAAAATAAAAACAGGAGATCGAAAGACGCAGCAGCAATCAAATGGAGAACAAATCGCGGTGTATGGACAGGGCGGGCTATGAAGGTTTCGAGTTGCTGGGCTTCAAATTCGAAATGGAAGACACAGCGTTTTCGATGGTCGCCACTGCCTTGTTCATGGTGCTCTTTTACTTCGGGCTATATATCAGACAATGCGACGACGAAGGCGATGCACTTGGCATGGAGAGATTCAATTGATGTGCAGCTGCAGTAGCATGCACCTCGCGACGTCCAGCCGGACAGCGCGAGCTATGGTATTTGAGAGAGGGGGGGGGGGGAAGAAAGTCACTATGTTTACCTTTGCACTACAATCGTGGTATACCTGAGCATTTTTTTAAAATACTTTATAGTTCTTCTTAGGTATCTAGTATCCACGGTTTGTGTACACGATTTGTGTTCCATTTTTAATTTTTTTTAAATTGTATGAAAAAAAACGGTTGACGGAGCCGCTCGTATCCAAAAAAAAAAAAAAAAATTACTTATAACATTTCGGTGTTGTGAGGCTACACATAAATTTTAAAAATAATAAAAAATATAAAACGCATACATTAATATTATTAATTGAATTTTTAAGTCGATATGCCCCGACGACTGAATATTTTGATATGGCGGAGCTGTCAATATTTTATGCGTTTATAAGAATACTATAACATATCTATTATTTATAGCTGTAAGACCACGACGGATCTTAAAACCATCACAATCACGTCATTAGCTCGAGTATCGTTGTCAATATTAAACATTTTTTTAGCTATAAGAATTATTGTCGTCTCGTGATGTGGCGAGATGGGGGCGCAAATGAATCCTCTGCAGTATTATAAATTATTACAATACTAATATGTTTTATAATAATTGACATAAAATCATCGTAGTGTGTACTATACGCATCCTAGATGCTGCAGATGGTGTGAAACCGCGAAGCTCATAATATTATAATAACAATAGGAATTAAAAACAAATTGTCCAGTTCGTAGGTATTATATTTCGTTAAAATATTTTCGTTGTCAAAGCAAGACCGGCGTCGTTGCAATATGTTGCAGTGTTGCACTTACGTGCACTCACTCACTTTCGTGTACACACACTCGATACGAACGTAAAATAGTACAAATTAAAACCACACCGTTACTGATCCTATATGCTGTTAGCTGGGCTTACGAAACATGTACCAAGTTGTTATGTTATATATATATATATATATTTTTTTTTTATACAATATCGTGTAACCGTAAAGAGTACAAAAAATATGTACTCATTTACTATAATAAGTATTATATAAATATATAAATGTTAGAAAATATAATTCCTGTGAAAAAATAATTGTCAAAACGCTTTTGCGAATATTGTATACCTGTACCTATATATATTGTAAATCGTGTTTTTTTAATATGATTGTATATTTTTATTATATATTATACATTTATACGAGTTTTGCGGTTTTGGGTTGATTTATTATCTCTGGTCCTTTGGCGCAGTATAGCATTGCGAGACTGCGATGTACAAACCGACATGCGGCAGGGTACTTCAACAACGATGACTGTGAAATGTAAATAATATAATATTATATACGTATAGTTTCATTCAATGATTTAATTAAAACGAAATCGTATAAATGATATTTTGCTTTCAATGTATATGTCCGTAATACGTTTGTAGATATTATATTTATGCATATCTTTGATAAATGTATTCTGCAGTTTACTTTTTAATCTTTTTTGTGTGCACAATATATTATTTTGTTTCATCCATATAGTACTTCAAATTATAGTACATATTATTATTATTATATTACTTATATAATAGATATGTTTGATGATTTTCATTTGATTATATTTTGTGGAAATATCATTATACATGTGTATAATCAAATGTTGGTCGATATCATTATATAATATCTTAACGATAAATTGACATTTTAGTATTTAATCATATAATTCGATATTAACCGTATAATAATTATAATATACTATTATACAATTGCAATGTGTGTATCATTAGTCATTACTATATGATGGGTAAAGTAGAAATCCAGATTAGCCCTGTAAACTGTAAACTATACATTTTCCTGGTACAGTTGTGGGCTCTGACTTTGTAATGTCTGATTCTGCAGAATATGTGAGGAATAATATTATGCCTAGTCTATTCAGTTGCGTAGGCAGTTGTTGTAAAAGTTTTTCATAAAACGGACGTACAGACAACGATAATAAATTTTTTTTGATTGTAATAAAATTATGCTAACATTTTTTTTTCTTCTTTCACATAACTGCAGCTTACAACTAGTTGACTAAGTTTACATTTAATTTACAATAAATATTGAAAAAAGGAATATTGTATGTCAATATTAACAATTATTTCAATATTATTTTATATTAATGTACAGAAAATTATTTTTTAAACAGAATTCTGTACCTATCGATTTGTGTGACTCATGGAGAACCATGACATAACTTTTAATTTAATACATTTAATACGAAGTTACGTTTTGTGTGTCATTTGATTTGTAAAAAGTTGAGTCTTACAATTGATCAATAATTGATTCAAGACATTTTTTTGTGGTCTCGATAATTGTATACCTACTTACTATTATTTATTTTAGTATATAACTAAATACTTTTAGTGAATACAATAAACTATAGTTAAGTAGGTATAAAATATTATTATTTTCCATCTAAATAACTATACAATGATTTAAAAATATTTTATTATGTATTTTCAATATTCACTGTTCACCCCCGTTTAATATTGGTTATTATTATTTTTAATTATTCATGTACACTCATAATTAAATTGGTAAATATAATATTATACAGATATTTGCGGGAATGGACTAACGCACGTTCACATACAGAACAATTTATATCCAGTGACCCTGGCAGCTCTCAAATCAAGTCTCATCTATCGATTTTCAAAACGTCTATTAAAACTTCATTGGATGCAAAATCGGGCGTCCTTAGTAGTTCGAAAAAAAAAATAGCAAGCTGACGTCTGCAAGTTTTAAAGGGTGTCAATAATTAACAGTCTAGAAATAAAATATAATATTATAGTCTATCTATAACACTCTCGGCCACTAACGGCGGTCATCACCAAAAGCGGTATAGTGAGAGTTGAAAAAACATGAATTATTTTATATTATATTTTTGTACCATTATGATAATAGTCGTAGCACGTAAGTACGTCATATTATACAATAATTGTTCGATGTTGGTTTAAAATTAAATTCAGTAGACTGACACAGATTATTATAGCATTTAAATATGGTTTTTTCGGTTCTAATATTAAATATAAAATAAATTGACGCTGTAATAATGTAATAAGCAGATTATAGAACTGCAGGTAAACAACAATGGGTTGTGACTATGTACAAATGGATGAGTAATCCACATATAGGTAGGTACATAACTCGTAAACATCTCTAACGGGAAGTGAAGAACAAGCAATACGCATACCAAGTCAACTGTAAAACAACCGATGACGTCAGCATAAATATTGTAAAATAAATAGAGCTACGGCAGAATAAAACGTAAGTTAAACGTCAGGAACTTTCTACGCCTTCATATTATGGCATTTTTACCAGTCCTGGTAAATGAGAATAATCTATGCTTCAGAGATAACGAAGTCCAAATTTCATACCTTACCATTAAAAAATGAATTACATTAGAAAGTATTTCTTATTCATTTTTATAGTCAAAATAATATGATATAATACATACAAAAAAGTTTTTCAATTGAGTTCTTATTAAATACTCTTAAGTCTTGATCTTATTTAAGCCCATGCTATGTTTAAATGATTAATAGCTAATAGTATTCTAGGTCTAGAAGTTAAAGAATGTAGGTGCAAAGCTTTAAACTAAATTTAACTTTGGTTAAATTGTATAATTTTGGTGTCAGTATATGTTGTGAAGTTGTGAACACGAAAATTCCTAGAACAACGTATGTTACATTCAGTGGCGTTCAAAGATTTTTCAATTAGGGGAGAGGGGGCTAAACAAAGTAAACCAAAATTTGATATCCGTTACCTTATACTAGGTCTTTTTTACTATATTCCTTAATTTTGATAACCTCTACAAATAATTGATGATAAGCAAAATGTTTCTTCAACCCCGTTTTCAGAAATATTATGGTTTCACTTTGCCTTTTATTAAGTAATATTTATACCAAAACAGAGCCAATTGGACCTAATGAAGCCCCCTAGCCCCTCCCTTTGATACATCACTGGTTACATCTAACAGACAATTTTCTTTTGTATATTTGCAAGATTTAACCTTACAATTATTGTCATAATTTATCATCGTCAAAATACATCATCAAAGTAGCGCAAGTACTTTAGTTGGAAATATGTTTTCTTTGATCTATAGTATTCTAGGAAGTTCAGTCAAATTGTAATAAATTGGCGATTGAATCTGTAATATATGTGTATCCAAAAAAATTTAAATAAATAGGTATAGATCCTTGAAAAGGTATAAGAAGATAAGAAATAAAAAGCATGGCACCTATTATGAGGTTTATTTGAAAATAGATAAAAAAAAATTACTTAAATAAATCGATAAGTGATGGCTTATTCAATGTCTAATAAAATTCTATTAATTTTTGATATGTATATACTATACCTACTCAGATGTTTGAAGTACCTAAGTGTCTTATAGCCAGCTATTGCTAGTCTTAAGAATGGTACATGCAAGGATCAAAAAAAAATATTCTTATACAGTAAAAAAATCATAAATTATGTTTATATTTTAACAATACTATATAAAACAATGATACAATAATAAATCACGTGTGTATATCTATACGTATAAAATCCAAATACCACTTAGTCACTGATCGCTGTAATTCAAAAACTACGTAACGTACGAACTCGAAATTTGGAATAGAGGTTCTTCTCATATTTTCACTATGTATTAAGAAAGGATATTCAAAAATTTTACGTTTAAGTGGAGTAATTAACAATTATAATTATTCATCACTAATATGTATTGTGCTGCACGGCACGGGCTCATGGCGGCCTTCGGGTTTCCAGCTACCTGCAACCCATCCATTTTGTCTGAAGGTCAACAATAAGAATTGTCCCGAGAAGTTTATAAAAATAATTTCATGCATGGCGTGTACACCAATATATACTTATGCTGGGTTGCACGAACAATCACTAAACATTTAACGAAACAATATAGTGAGCTAATGATCCCTTAAACATGGTTAAGTGACCCATGATTGGTCCATTACATTTTTTTGGGCCGTTAAAAATTAATAATTTTTTCATGCATCAGTCATTCATATAACAATATAATATTATACTCTTATTATATAATAATCGTCGAACGATAAAATGCACATCGATAACATAAACCAATACACCTTCAAATTCTATTTATGAGTTATCTCTCTATTATTGCCTTGCTCTATACAATATACATTCTTATGTGCACGCGAACAAATATTCATTTCATTTGCTCGCCGTACTACCAGCAGTTCGGACACGCGTGACATATTCCAACAATATAATATTATTATATTATAATAATATAATATATACAATTATGATTGAAATACAATTATAATTTTATATATTATTTTATTATAATTGTTGTTATAATATACGGTGCCCGTAAACATGGAGCTCATCGAAGTTTGCGGTGTCATGGTACCTCACGGTGCTCTGCCTGTGGAGGGAGACGGTTCATGTTTTATTTTATTCACTGTTCTATCACATGTATGGCGTCTCTGTATACCACTAAATGGTACGGGTATATTTCAGAAGCAGCTTGAATTTTACAGGGTGTGGCATACGTGGTATGAAGGGACATGTGAGCATGATATTCGGTGATATTTCTGTAAATATTGCCACGCGGCATCATGCTGTACAGTTCAAACTGTTGCCGGTTGTTACAAACGTATTGTACGACTCTTGCCCGTAATTGAGGCGCATATTTGCTACGCATTAAAAAATGATATAATTCATACTTAAAAATACTTTGCTTCCACAGTGTTTACACCTAAAAGTAGTTTTTCCGGGTAACGCCGGGTAATTCAGCTAGTTGTATAATATAATATACAGGGTGATTCACACAGCATGGTCACTCCCGTAATTTATTTAATAACAAAACGATTCAAATTCAGTTTTTTTTAATTTCTAAATATACTTACAGCCTTTTTTCTTAAATTTTTTTGTACTGGAGAGTCCTTGGTATTCAAACTTCTGTTTTGAAACTGAGAACTCCCTTTTTTACTGTTAGTTATTTGGTTATATATCTTTCTTTATGTACATTTTGATTCAAAATTCAAAATTCAGACGAGTAGTTTCTCAGTTATTAAAATGTTTATTCTAAACATGAGGTCTTTAAAAGTGGTTTTACATAGAAGTAAAACAAATGTAGTATAGGATAAATTAATATTAATCACCAACATTTTTAAATCACCATTGCTCCTATAATTCTATATTATCTTCCAAACCCATCATCATAGATTCACTATCATTATCCTTAGTATAGAAAAGTTAAATAACTCAACAACTCCTTGTTTGAATTTTGATTCTGATACGTTGAAATTTTCAGAAAAATAATCTAGTTGATAAATAATTACATTCATAATCGTAAAGGGGGGGGGGGGGGGTTTTCATTTGAAAAACAGAAGTATGAGCCCATGGTATCTTGCCCAATAGGAGACACCTTAGGTACTACTAAAAATTTAGGAATTTAAAAAAATATGATCTCTGAGTATATTTAAAAATTCCAAAAATCAGAATTTCATTATTAAAGGAAAAATGGGGTTGACCATGTTTGGTGAATCACTCCTATACTCCTATACACTAATACAATATAATATCATGAAATAATTCTGTGCAAACGGACTACATGACCGTGATGTACGTGAAAAGCCTAACTAAAACGCCGTGTGACCAAATTCATTTTATTGTATGGAAATAATAAATTGTTTGAACAACATAGTATTATTATTATTTTTTACCTAAATTTTTATTGAACTTGAACTTAAAAAGATAACGATGAAACCGATCATTATAATGATTAAGACAGACAATAATTTTTATTAGAAAATGTTTTGTATTATTTCTTATGCTCGTACTGTTTATTGAGACAGTTGTCATGTAATTTAACTAGAAATAAAGTAGGTAATACTTTATTACTTAACTGACTATAAAACATATGAAATAATACACCAGAATTAATTTGAAGTACTATTTTCGTCAGTGTATACTACGAAAAATTTCCATTAGAAAATAAATGTGGATAGACTCAATATTTTAAAATAGTTTCACTCTCGTTGTCTTTTTTAGTTCTTGACTTATTGTTGCTTGTGTTTTAATCTATGAAATGATAAACATAAAATGCAAGTAGGCTTGGAATAATTATTCGACATCAAAAACGCACATATAACACGTCATACTTGTTTACTACTAATTAGCAAACGTTTAGGTGCTGCCTAAAACTAATATTATATACTGATATGACATAAATGTATAATTTAACGTCAAATACGAGTTTAACTAGCACGAATAACTAAATTGGATTACTGTGTACGACATGCTATACATTAAACATTTTTATAATATATGTTGTACGCATATAATCAAAGTATAAGCCTTCGGATTATAATAAGACGACGAGGTATCAGTGGTAGGTTTATTGTGAAATACAGATTTAATGAAATACCACAGTTTTTTTTTCTCTCAGAGATAAGCATTATTTTTTTTATTTAGTTTCCGCGTCAAATATTTTTTACAATGGGAAAAAACTTTTTCTGTATCCTATACAGTATAGATATACTGCTTCAAATTCAACCTAGTAATTGGACGACGACGAAGACGGCACAAATGGTATATGGTGACATTTGGATTATTGAACTCTAAATAAATTCAGATTCAATGACTAACATACATTTTTTATTGTCATATATGTGTAGTCGATATATAATATCATTAAATATAAATAAATAATAATCAATACTGATGATGTATCTAAATACTATATAATTATATATTAATATGTACTCGACATTAAACTAAGGTTTAAAACATGACAGTATTTTATCGCTTTTTAGTTTTTGTAAAAAAAATGCGTATCGAGTTTTAATTGAGAAATAAATTATTATTTTACGAATTTATCTTATCTTTATGTAACATGTATATTTTTTTCTTATAAAACGGAAGCAGGTATCGTATGATGTAGTGATGTAGTTTGATCAAATATAAGTGTCTTGTTCAATTTTATGCAATATGTGAGGACAATATTTTGAGAAATCGAGGGTTGAAAACCGTTTAAAACTATATATATATATTATACTTAACTGGTGAACAAATACACAACTGGTCTAAAAAAAAATCAAACGCATTTGTCTATATTATTCAATTTTAATACTTTATACACATATGATTCTTACAGTATTGTCTTTCAATTCATGCATAACATTTTGAGTTCATTTTGAATAATTTCATTCGATTTGGAATTTTTAATACATTGTTTTTCTATTTTCGAGTGCATATGTACAGACTGCATATTTCATTGTTTTATTGTTATAGTTTCACACAGTTCTAATAACAAATCCTAATTTGACAAGATACAGCTAGTAGTTAAAATGTACTTTACTTAAAATTACATTTCCTAGATACATAAATTACGTTGTATAATATGTTATGAACCATAAAAATGATCGTAATAATAATATCAATTATTGTTTTAACTCTTAACAGACATGACATTAATGTACAGTATCACTATATAATGGAGTAAAAGTTTATTTGAGATAAACGCCACGTGGTATAGCTGAACACACAGTATTATCACATCGTTATAACTACAATAAATATAATTATTATTACATAAATGTTCACGTTTTAAAATTCTTCTCAATTCTGTAAATTGTATCATGAGTTTTGATTGTATTCGCTATGATAGAAATTATAATATAAATTTAAACAATAATATTATATCATGATAATACATATTAAGTAGGTGCCTAGGTAAATGTTAGTACGTTACGCACTACATATACATAGTATGGTATTATAACTTTTAACATTAGAATGCCACTAAGAAATCTTGTAATGCCATTACATCGACCACAACCTACACCGACACAAAAAAACATGTTGATCTAGAGGAATATAAAAGTACTTTGTTATTGCTGTGTACTGATGTAATGTACGAGAGTAATTATTTTAAATTACCTTGCTAATAATAATACATGCAAGTATTATAAAGCTTAATGTTTTTGTTTTCACTTTTCAGAAAATCTGGGTACAGTTTACAGGCATAAACTTTTACGACATCTATTAGTACAGTATAGTAATAATTCATTTATAGTAAATATTAAATTATAAAAATGTGAATTTATTATTATATAGTATGTCTATTTGAGTGAACATTTAAAACTATTAATTAATATTATAAATTTGTATCAATACGTTATAAATTATAATATTATATCAAATATATAATATATATACTATAATATATCAATAAAATGGGCCACGAGCTCACTTTTTCATGAAATCAAAATGAAAACAATAAAAGTATAAAAACAATATTTAAAAAAGATTATAATATACCAAACAGATAGAAAAAATGACAGATTCTCTCGACAGATTTCTCACGACACTGAATTAAAACAAATCCGGTAATATAATATGTTTAATTCATTTTTAAATTTAAATTTCAGTTTATCAGTATTTGAATTTTAAATTGGTATACCATGATTATTTTTGTGAACAATGTGATATCTCCAAAAGCAGTTTTATTTCACCCACGCGTACACAAAAATTAGGATTTGAAAGCAAATTAATTTTTTTTCTTAAATGTGCTTCATTTTAATTCTCATATCAATATGGAATAAATTTAATTTTACTTTTTATATTCTGAGTAAATATATATATATAATAATATATACATACTAATTTTACAGTAATATGTTTTTTGTCTAAAAATACTTTTTCTACTTCACAAAAAATTCTCCACTTATGCACTTTGAGGGATGTTACTGATAGACTAAAATGGATCTTGTTTGTATTTTAGAGGTTCGATTGTAGATATTTCTCATTATTAATTATTAGAATAATCGAAAAAAAATGTTGAACTTAAGGACATTTATAAAATTGTAATATTATTATAAAAATATTGTTTAGCAACCATGCTAATCAAAAAGTTACATCTTTATCCACTCAGTATCGTTTATCATCGTAACAACAATTCATAATTAAATTCAAATTTAACACATCTATTACAGTGACGATGGCGTACTCATTGAGGAGGTACACTTGATAACCTACAGTACAACATATAGTGGTTATATCTACTATTAACAGCTTTTTTGTTTTTTTTTCCCTATAAGTTCTTTTTTTGGCTTTTATCTCTAAAAATACTTATTTTTTATTTTTGTGTTAATTTATTACAATATTCAAATGGAGTTATGCTAACAGGCAATAAAATCGCAACTGCCATCTAGGCCAAGTTGATGTTGACGTGGTATAAATAACTGGTAATGGTCGAAAATGGTATTATTATTATTATTACATGTATTTTTAATTATCGCTAATAGACGTATCGATAAAGCATTAGCAAGCGCTAGGTAATTGGAAAGCTTATTAAAATTAGTACTTCCTTCCATAACAATTTGTAAGTGGCATAATATTTATGACATACATTTTATTAAATAATTTAATAAAAAAATGTCTCTATTTTCTATTGTAAATACTACAATTTACGTTTTAAGTATTTTTTTTTCTTAATAACTTGTATTGGTTTAAATTCTGAATTATATATACAATATGCTAATGAATCGAATATTAGGTCACCGGGTCAGAATCCAAACTTATATGATATTATAATTATTAATCACAATTATAATAATAATAATACATTATTTAGTTGCTACTTACACTATACTATCAATTTTAGTTTATATTTTATATTTTATTATACTTGTGGTTATTAAATAAGTAATACGATAACTATACAAAATTATGATACTATAATGAAAAATTAAATTAAATAGAGGATCACAATTATTATTTTTGAGGTACATAGAAGTATCATCAAATATGAATGTAGGTAATTAAATCGTTTGTATTATTTATTGAATATTGCATGTCAGTGTTGAATTGTTAAAAAATGTTTTTGTGTATTAGTGTTAAACTGGTATTTTATGCATCCTCGTAGTCATATTTTATATTTTCTCAACGCACAGGTAGTTCGCACAATTATCGTACATATTTTAATATACAATATGCCCACTGGACATCATTTTAGTTGAATACACCAATTAATATTGGGATTTGTGATCGTTTAAATAATATGTATTATAATTTGCAAGACTTTTTAAGTAAGATTTCTGAGTTAAAGAAATAATATTTTATGTATAAAATATTTGAGAGAAGTAACCTGTATATATTTACACCTAAATATTCTTCGATATTCTATTTTATATAACAAACAAAACCGCTTTTGAAATTGTGGCACCAAAATTTATATACTTCTATTACTTTCATAAGTGCTCTTTTTTTCGTTTTAACGACATATTCTCATTTTATATAATTCCACTCTTAACATCAATCATTCTTATCTCTATACGTCGAAAGCACCCTTCTAACATCAATATTCATCCTTTGTCAATTAAGGATATAATATAATAATTAAATGTTTGGAATTTGTTTCATATGGACTTATTATAATAAATTCTTGTCAAAATATTTTCGTCCAGAAATTCATCTGTTAATAATACAATAAGAAATATGCAAGCAATTTTATGTTCTATTATTTATCCTTAATTGACATAATTAGCTAAAATATTATCTACACCTTGGCATGAAACATCAGGAAAAAAAAGTTTTCAACACTGAAATTAGTTTATATTGACGTTTCTCGACTTATATGTAATCGTGTAGTCGACAAGGTTTTTTATTTTTATCGTATTATTATATTAAGTTGCAACTTTAATAAACTTAACTTAAAACCGGTTTAAGTGGATAAGTGTAGGTAGGTACCCTCATTTAATTTATATTATGTATCATTTATACTAAATATTTTTATGATCAACACTCTATACGACAAATAGTTCAGAAAATACAGTACATACACAATTAATATGAAATAATTATTTTTAAATACGTTGTCCGAGTAGGTATTTAAATTATGTAGTTTTCACAACGTGAGGTTGTCGGTGAAAATTGATGTCTTGAGAATAGCCATTGCTGTTTCATGCGATTCGAACAAGGGCAACGAGTGAAAACCACCGTTATTTGACTGTTTTTCTTGTTCATGATGTGTTTAATGAGATAACTCAAAATAAAAATAAAAACACTACTCTATACAACCAGATGTGTAACCAGGGATATTTTAAGGTTCAACGTTGTATCAAATGTAGGCCTGCAACTGATGTAGAATCACTTCAGTCGAATTCTTTTACATTATAATAATAATATACATATAATATTATCATTACAACGTCGACAGCGAACCCATCCGTGCGAATAAACGCATTAAAAACATGTGTGCGACTTGGATATAGTATAGGTATATAATATTATATAGTGCGCATATAATTTACACAATTCACGTTCGCCGATACGGTCATAATAATATAATATAAATTAGATACCGTACACGCGGGGAACCGATCGCATCGTTTTCGGCGAGAAAACCATAATAATATTTATTATTTTGTCACCGGATATCTCGCCTGAAAAGTCAGCTCATCGAGATAATGAATTCCTCGACGTCTCTGCGACGATCGTCTGTAGAGATTGTACCATGGACGCCGACAATCGCCTGTATATTATTAAATTGCGAGTCGAGTAGATTTTATAAAAAAGAAAAACGGCCGAGAATCGAGAATTTTAATATTACATTTTTGTCAACGCCTAATGATTTATTATGATATTACTTATAATTGCTGCAGTGTACAATACAACTACACTCAAATTAGTGTACCTGCGAATTCGACCTAAGGGTTGCTTGTTGTTACGGTGAATCCCGCAGCAGTGCGGTCTAAAAAAAAATTATTTTTCGTACACAGCTAAGTGTGCCTTTCTGCGTATTAGTTCTTTCCACGACCATTATCAGAATTTTTATTTTCTGCACACTCCTCATTCCCTTTTATGACTTCGAGTACCAATTACAAACAGCACGCCAGCCCCTCCTTACGATATATAATTTTTTTTTTTTGAGTAAAAATATTATTGCATCGATCTTTGTGTCGTTTGCTAACTTCAAAAAAACTTTCATGTGTGTATATATATATATATGTATAATATACATACCTTTCTACTTATATTGTGTATACTTAATGGATTAAATGGTTCCTGACCGACCGAACCCTAAACAACATTTAATAGACGGTGTCAATAAAAATGTGTAATACATTTCATCATTATCGATCGATCACATTCATTTTTTCTCAAAACTATATATTTAAATGTTTTTAGAAATGGGACTGCTACTGAATATTTAAAACAATTAAGAATGACCAACAAGTTATTTGAGAGTGGTCATTATGTTCGACAATGAAGAAATCGGCGAGTCATGTTCATATTATAGAATAAGATCAATTTAAGTAGATTTTTTTTTGGTACGTTCAACGAGTGTTTTTACGGTGCATCTATTGACTATTGATATTGTACTTGAGAAGAATTTTTATCTTTTATGTTCAACGTTTTGCAGAAAGAACCAAAAGGTCCGTGAAAATACAATGGCAAAATGACGGAGAAGCAAACATCATCGCATAGTATCTATATATAAATATATACTGTTTGAACTGATTGAATACAAATGAAATGCTTTACATTGTAATATGTAAAACTAAACAATATTATACATATTATGTGTAGGAGTGGATTTTTCTCCTCCTGCATGTTACATCAGAATATTATAAAATACTATACTATAGTCATAAGGACGACTGACTATTATACACTAGGTACCACGATGTAGGTACCAGGTATATATACCTACATTTAACCACTCAACACATTTGATTCATGTTTACACGCGTACCGAACATAATATAATCTTTGTCCGAAATTTACAACAATTATTCCAAACGCCACATACGCGTGTAAATATTTTGTTTCCAAGAGTGAGGTAAATAGAGTTTTGTAAGACGATAATATTTGAATTGAGTTGGCTCGAATTCCGATCAACTACTGTACCCAGTGTGTGTAAAGATAATTTCCAGAAATAGGTCCGCACGTTCGGTAAACAAATCTCACCGTGAACAGTGTGAACAAATCGAGCCTCGACATGTGCAACTGGTACGATAATATTATTATACCAAGGTAGGTACTACACTATATACCACATACGTCAGATAGGCTCTACTGTTAGGTATTTATTTTATTTTCAGGCCCGTTCGTTCTTGAAAGTCATTATATTATACTCACGTAGTCGCACGTCCATCGATAAACATTCGAAATATAAATCGTTCGACTAATTATTGATCGATCTAGTTTCAAACGAAACACATACGATACCTGATGATTTTATAACGAGGTGCGACTGCACGTGCGTTTACGATTTATCATTGATATTACTTTAGGCGTTATTTATTACTATAGGCATTTATCGTTTAGCCCTGGGAGTTTACATCGTGATCTCATACGATTTTTGATAAATTAGTGGCAATATTATAGGTGAATAAAATAAATCTGCCCATCAGTCATCGGTATCTGATAAGTAGTAACGGCTGACGAGTGAAGACGTGGTAATTATACATAACATAGTTAATGGAATTATATTGTGTAATATTATATGTTACTTCCTGTAGATAAAATAATTGTACAGTTGTAGTAGCGGGTACATTATAGTTTTTAAGTATAAAATAATCATTTAGAATGACATTGCATTAATAGACTATAGGTACCTACGACCAGGGATCAATTGCATTTTTTATAATCGGTGTTTAGTGAATTTTACCTAATATAACCATTATGTATAGGTATTCACTCGATTACGAGCTATAATTATATGATAATGCTCAGAATACAAAATGGAAACGTTTAGATTTTTAAAAAAATATCCTTTTTGTTATTTTATTTATGTTTATAGTTTTTAATCTTACCCTCATTTTTTATCATCGACTTGGTAGTTGATATTTTTTTTATACTTTTTGATTTCTTGCGAACACCGTCAGTGTGCCATAACGTTGAATAAAAAATCACCCTAAGCAAGTGTTTGTATCGCTATATTATATCGTATACCCTTGTGCACTTACGACCCTCTAATCCTTATGTTTGTCACTCTAAAAAAATTACTTCTGTTTATAATAGACGTTGAACTTTGCGGTCGTGACCCGCCAAAACCACCTACTACCTGTTAAAATCTCTGAATTTACTACCTTTAAAACTGCATCTACATCACGAGGACACTGCATGTATAATATATTATATTATATGAACCTACATACATTTATATCTATATCCACGATACGTTGGAAACGTGAGTTACTATGTATTTCGGAGAAATCGACATACTAGTTGAGTAAACCCATTACCGACATCAAACAGTGGTATAAAAATGCTAATGTACCTATATATCCAACATTTTAATCAACTTCTAAAATCTGAGAGGTTAATACATTTTTACCACCCAGTCTCGAATATAGAACGCGTTTTAGTCCTTAGGTTATTGAGCAGGTATACAGGTATACTACCTGAAATGGCTTTGAACCTTTAATATACAATAATAGCACCCGATCGAATATAATCATTGTTTTTGTTTTCTCATTAAGCACCATTGCAATACAACAATATTCCTCGTTCGTTTTCTACAGTACATCTGCACTTATCGTACGCTGAGTGTCTGAGTATCGTACATACATAAACATGAGTATTGAATAATAATAAAAAAATAAAAACATTGCTGGCGGTGATTGATAATTATTTATAATGTGTAATATTATGATAACATTAGAATAATATAATAGTATATATACCTTTCTGTGTTTGGCCATTAGGTTTCTGACAAATTCAACTCGTGCCATCTGATCGTGACAGTTGACCGCCACGGATCCCGTGTACTGTAACAGAAAAGAGGAAATAAACCAATAGTAAACGATAATATAATATTATTTTTATTACTAAGACGCGTACACGACGACAAAACTCGTGCGCTTATTATTACGCCAGTACGCACGTAAGTATCACACACGTATCTATTATAATACTGTACTTAATATTATTACATACATTATATTATTATATTGTAATGTACGAGGCGGCGCAGGGCATTCGCTACGACGATCGCCACTTATGAACTCGCCAGTATAATAATATAATATAATATAAAGTGTATAATGTTACGTTATTGTGTGTCGGGTTTTACCTATATACATATGTATTATGTATATATATATATGTATACACAACGACGGGTCTTGTAATATATTGTTTAAGATGTACAAATGTATATTATACGCTCGTCCCGTTCGGTTTTCTCGTATTACACGTTTTTTGTTTTTGTTTTTTTTTTTATTCCCGCGGTCGTATTATAATATAATACATATTTTACCGTTTGTATTTACACGATCGTATCGCCGCGACATCAATTATTATTGCACATAGATCATATTATTATATATTATACGACGACCGTGACGGCATTGGAAGTCCATTAGAAAAAGAAAAAATATTTTTTTTTATCACGAGATGTATTCCGTCTGTGGACGACGACGTTTTAATTTAAAAAGTAAATTCGACGATACTATGAAATAATAATAACAATAATAAAACGGACACGCTCATCGTGCTGTATGTGACATCATTTTATTCATATTGGTTATATACCTGAGATGTGGTCATGCAGGTGAATGCTAACAAGTGCATGAACAGGTCGTAATCGTAATAAAAAGTGTACTTGAAAAAATGAGAAAAGAGAAGGAACTGTCAACAACAATAAAATATCCGAAAATAGAATACATGAGACATATTATGAGGAATAATCAACGGACAACGATACAAGATACTCCAACTCCACCTTATGGGAAATGTTTATCATTAGTTTATAAAATATATCGTTTCTCCTTATTCGTAGAATTTAAAGACTACCTATACTTTATAAATCTAAAAATTGGAGACTCAAAAGAATCTAGAAATCTTAAATATTTTTCATATATTTTAGTACATTTATTATAGGGAAGGGGGGGGGGGGTCAACTCTTTAAGGCCTACTTTATGGTCCTCTGCAGTTTCTCAGTAGCTCTTTCCATAAAATAACGCTGAATATAATATTCCAAAAGTTCAAAGTGGAGATTTTTGAATTTTTCGTCTGAGAAATAATTTTCCACCAAAAGCTGTAGTGCCATCTACGCCGAAAACCGTTAATTCTGCCCTCTGTCGACTGTAACGCATAGTATAGTGACTAGATCGCGCAAGCTTTACGTCCACCAAAGCTTATGTTAAGCATAAAACGAATCAAAAACTTTAATGTTCTATATTCTATAAGGACAGTGTAACATTATGTCGGATATTGTAAAACACAAGAATGGTTTATTATCGTCACGCAATTGACTCAGAATAATAATTTATTAATATAAGATAAATAATATTTAGATATTATAATTGCGTGGGTTTCGATATCACTTTTTACTATTGATCCTATTATTAACTTCAAATTCAATAGGCACATAATAATTTTTAAATTGACAAATCTACTACATTTAAAGTCATCATCAAAAGACCTAGAAAAGCTCTACTTCACCCACAATGCAAGCGGTGCCAGTTATACGGACACACACTTAGATAATGTTCATACGCTCCTCGCTGCCCCAAATATAGGCAGGATCATCTCACTGGAGATTGCATTAAGCCACGTTGGGTTAGTGAGGCCTGTGTTCTGGTGTACACACAGCCAATTTTAAAGGCTTTCAGCCGTACTAACATTTCAAATTGTATAACAACAGGATGATCCTGTTCCAACAGAAACCATAATCACAAAATATTTCCAAAGGCTCCGTCAAACGAGGTCCAAGAAACTTATGCTCAGCCTTGAACGAAATCCTATGCTGAAGGCATTATAATATTCTCCTCTAGAAATCGTCTCAACAATGACATCGCAATTTATTTCTAATTAAAAATTTTTAATTAGTCCACTAATTTCTCTCCTAACCGAGCTTTTACACAAACGCTTATCACCAAACCTATTATTTCTCCCATTATCTAATTATTTATTTTTATATTTTTATATTTACATTTTTTGTGACTGCTTAAACAATCTTTATCTAATTTATACTTGCTATCGTGTAAGCTATTTATAAGTTATTATATAATATTATCCGCTAATATATTGTATATTTTATTTAATTGTCGAGCTGTAATAGCTTAGTACTCAAAGCTATGCATTAAAAGAAAGATTTTGATATATCGAAATAGGCATATGTATATCGAACCCGCCAGGCGTCAAGCATGTGAAAATAAAAAATTCTGACGTATTATACAAGTTTGAGCATAAATCTTATCTTGTTAATTATGTTAGATGAATCTTATATTTTTAAGTCATTTTTTTTTTGATGCACCCGAATGCATTTTTGACTGTAATTATACAAAATTTACAATTACAAAAACAATGGACAACCATCATACAGTGTAAGTAAAAATATTTTACAACATTTATATTGTGTAGCACATCAACAATCAATCTACAAATTGCATTATATTTAACGAACTTCCAAATTGAATAATTCTGGACAAATTTTCATTTATATTTTACTGTATACCATACTTTAGTATGAATCGTAACCAACCAATATAGGGGCAAATAGCGTTTAAAGTTTGGGAGGGTGGGTTGAAGCTCTACTACCTATATAATATTGAATAAGCAAATTGTATGAAATGTATGAAATGTTTGTGAGGCTAAGCCTCTAAAGCCCTCTCCCCGTATTTGCGTCTTTGCCAACAATGTATATATAACTTGTAACAGTCAATAATCTTTTACGTTTAATTTGAGTAACCTTTAATAAATATTAATTTATATTGTTAAGTTTGAACTTAGACAATTTGACTTACGGTTTATTAGATATCATATAAATTAGTACGAGCGAGTATACGAGTACATAGTACATACCTATTTATAAATAACAATAACATTTTAATGAAAAATAATAAAAACTAATAGTGTTTTAACACATTATATAATGTATATATATTAACATTTGATTTTTAGCGCCTAGGTTTAATATTAAATCTGCATCATACCTACTCATCGTAAAATATAATTAGAAAATTCATAGAAAAACCTGTTACAAGTTAATATAATTTTATATTATATTTATCATGACTGACTAGAAAATTCATCGGTTCATATTGGAGCAATAAACATTGTTTTTTATATATATTTACACATAATCAAAAAACCCACAACAAACGTGATTCAAGGTATCTTAAATAATAAGGATACAACTAGTAGGTAGGTCTTGTCATATATGTGATACGTGATAACTTAATAACATTCAAATTAATAATGATGAAATTTAAACAGGTAATTTCCATAAATCTTGAAATATATTAAGGTCTGTGTATTGAAATGCAAGATATGCCCTGTAAATAGTTTAATGCTTTGTTGCACTTAGAATAAATTAAACGGAATTTAGTACAGTTTTATCCGATGCAGGACGATTATTGGTAAGTGGTAACCGTAATAACGATTATATCGGTTTAAAACTATCGTCGGAATATTCCAGTATAATATTATACTACATCTTGTCGATGTAGATTGTAGAATATACAATTTCATCTCGATAAAGACATTATAATTAGAATAAATAGTTTTTTGTATTGCTGGGCCGCTTCGGTCATTATGTGAGCATAATAATTTTACCGATTTTAATTTTTAGCGGATAACTCAAACGTCAGAGTAATCCAATAGCCACAAAGTATATTATGATTTTGTAACTTAATAATATAACGATCTAACTTCACAAATACATGCTTTTAACAATAATTATTATTATCCTATAATTTTGTAATAACGCCATTATAATATTATATTGATAGTGAATGGTGATTAGTGATTGAGACTAATTAGTCTATATTAATAGGTATCTAATAACTATTGTAAATTATACTAGCTATTAACATTTATATTTTATATACTTATTGAGCAGTACTAGACACTACTATAGCTGTTTAGTTATAATAATTATTACCTAGTCTATGTGTACCTATATTTATTTCATTAACTTCACACACAATATAATAATATACACAAAAAGCAACAAAAAGCTATTGAGTGATTATTATTAATTTATTTAATTTACATAACGACTGCGTGTTTAAATTGAAATATTACCTATATAATTGTCTTAGAAAAATGTTCTCATTTTTCGTTTATAAAACATTCGAATTATCGATTTTTAAGCATGTAAGTATCATACCATTTAGGTACCTATAATTTTTTTTTTTTGCTTACAAATAATAATGCAGTTCAACGCTTTAACATATTATTTTTCAAAAAGACGGTATACGATGTTACAGTGAATTTGGTTGGTTCAACACTTTAACCGTACATGACGAGTTGGTCGTATAATAAAATATGTCACATATTATGTTTTATCTGTAAGTCTAAATTACTTGAGTAGAAATATTTTTAAATCATTGGATAGGTCGATGTGCGGTGTTTATTTTTTTTCTAAACAACGATTTAGGGCACAGCGTGATTAACCCGTTCGAAATAATTTCAGTCTGTATGTCTAAAAACGGGTTTAAACCGTTGTCATTTTTTTTTGGTTCGGATCGAATTTCGTATTGTTCTGTATAATAAATATATTACAATATCACAACTGCAATGACTATGACGTACGGTATGGGTTCACTGGCGGGGCGGATAATGTTGTATACACACACGTAGTATATTACATAGGTACTTACAACACGACCAGTTACAGCATGCCGATCGTTTGATATTTTGATCTTTCGCCAGTGATTATGTACGAAGATTTTAAGTAAATCTCACTCGGGATTTTCCAGTTTTTACTCGGAATTTTCGGAGCTTCCTAATAAATTATATATATAGTGTTTTTTTTAAATTAAAAATGAAAACTCATATTTTCATACTTCTTATTTTATAATGTATTTTTCATTCTTTCAAATATTGTATAATACCTATACATTATTCTATTACGTCAATGTAATATAAAATTATACAAAATAGGGTGGTTCGCCAAGAATACTTTTCTTAAATCGAATTAAATAAATTTATTTCATTAACTGTAGTATTTAAAAATTGATTTAGAATTTTTAAACGAAGATTGTCCTGTTATTTGTAAAAGTTAACAATCTGAACACTGTTTTATAACAGCTATTAATATTTTCCGATTGAACTAAATGAGCCAAATTGAACGTTATTACTTTTTCTCGTTTTATCATAACAAAAACAAACTTAAAATCTTATATTGTCTAGAAATTAAGGTTTTTGAAACTGAAAGGTTCCAATGACGCAAAATCTACATGTACATATAATGTAAGTTTTTAAGAAACCAATTAAAAATAATATTCTTGATCTAACCCACAATGATTAAGAACGAGTTTCCATTTTGCCTGTGGTGTATATGGCTTAACATTTTCACGTTACATATTAACATACATTATTATTATCTACTAAAAATTTCGCATACGTCGTGTGAAACCGATTTGTGAATATTAAAAAAAAAAATTCCGTTCGCAGAAATGTTACTGTCGACGGATAGGTTTTTTATTTTTTGGTCGTCTATCAGCCATCTATATCGTTTTTTTCGAATGCATATAATGTCATAATAACACAATATACAATAATATACTTTATTATGTACTGTTATCATTCACACGTTCACCCCTCACTGCGAATCGGAACACACTGCAAAAACTTTAAGCCATCCGTCATTGACCATTGTTATATTATTGTGTCCATGATAGTTTTTTCTTATCAATTAATTTACTTCGACGTTCACCGAGGTGTCTCTTCATTCTGTGAGACGAAACGACTGAACAAGAAATTTAAATTAAAACAAAAAAAAACATTAGACGTTGTAATCTTTCCGACCACTTCTATAATAATTTACATTACAATATTATTCTATTTTGCTTGTTACTATAGTGCAGCGTTTCAACCAATTTAAAAAAAAAATTTAAGTGGGTCATAAATAAATTGGTGGATTAATATTTAGTATTTAATATTATATAGTATTTTAATTTTAGAATTACCAGTCATTTACTAGTTATAGTTAAAAGTAAAACTTGATAAGACATATTTTTTAAGTTAATTACTTTTCGTGCAAACTTATAATTATACTACTCAAAATCTTATATTAAAAAGTCGTTCTCTAAGACGATAAATCGCTCGCAATAATTAGTCACATTAAATCTAAGGCGAATGTGGGGAATAACCGCCCACAATTCACTTTGACCTTTACTTAATATTGCAAAAAAAATTGTAAAAATATCTTAGGTGGTAGAAGTCAGAGGTTGAGTACCGCTACTATAGTTTGTACTCCACAGAGTTATTGGCGCAGGTGCCATATTACGTATTATTTTCGTATATATATTATAATTATTATGGTTTTATGATGTTTTTGTTTAATTTTGGTCCTAGGCGCATGCAAATTGTGTACTTATTGAAATAATAGACAAGGACAATAAGGTACTAGTTAGAACAGCTTAATAACAACTATTATTAATATAAATATGTTTTTTTTTTGGGATGGATACACGATAAAATGTTTCTGACCGATTTTTCGTAAGGATTTACTGTCATGGTTATTTATTAATAAAAGCATATTTATGGTTCATAGATTTCTCTTGCAGAGGAAAAATTTCTAGTAACGTGCCAGGGTTTAAAAAAAATATTGCTTTATGGTTCCTCTGAGAAGTTCTGAAATGAATTATTTAAAGTCAGCACCAAAATAAATTATGTGGCACTGTGGCAGGCAATATTTTTAGAGCGTTGGGCCAATTTGGTTTTGAGATACTGCAATACGTGCTCTGATTCTGTACAAACTAATATACAACAACGTATGCTTATACATTTCAACACATAACAGGGACAGAATATTGTATAACATTATATCATTTGCATCAATATATGATCGATATGGCGAATTTGATACAACTAGCATTAATAATAGGTAAGACGTCGACGACTCATTCAGGTACTTAATTAATACTAATTAACTATTGTAATTATCTAATTATTATTATCATTCGTAGTGTACTTACCTAAATGCTATTTATTATTATAATTTAAATTATACAAAGCAGCAACGAAATAGAGTCATTATATTAGTATAATAGGTATGTTTTGACCGCTGGAGGGCTCCAAACCGTTCTTAATTTTTCATACCGTATTAATTATTTACTTTTCAGTTTAAATTGTATCTAAAACTGTATCGCGTTTTAAGATAATAGGATTATCAATATGTTATTGTTGTTGTTGTTGTAATTGTTATTATTATTACTACCCAAATATTATACATACATATCGATCGCCTGATGTCAACGATGCAAATACGCCTTTAAGCGGACTAATATTTTTTGTTCGGTCGGCCAAATGGAGTTATTAATTATAAAACACACTATTCATAATTATACGATGTCCGCACAAATTAATTTCGTAATTTGTACTCATATCTAAAATTGTGGTAAGAATTAATCTCAACGTTGTATTGTCAACTAACTATAGGTACCAAATGTTTATGACTATGCGTGCTATTGAAAAATATATCCTCAACATTAACTCTAAAGCTGTAATTCCAAATTATGCGTTAAAGAAATGCACAACTTATGCGCGGTGGTACGGTGTGTATGATTTTTTTTGAAAATTTCATATTAATTTCAGTGACTACAATGTAAATTGTCAACCGTGCAAGTAGGTTAGTATATAATTGTTAAACTCCAAAAATAATTTCAAGTCCTATTCTTTGATTTGAAGAAATTTGCATTCTCTGTATAATATAATACTTGTGATTCATACGCAATTGGAATTTCAGAGTGGTTAGGATAAATGTGATATAATTGCACCTAATGCATAGTATCAACCATAATATGATGATCAATCAACTGAATGAACTGTTTAAGTCATTTTGGAAGATTTAGATCATAATGTGCTAACACGCAAGACTTGGGTTTAGCATTTTTTGTATATTGTTATAATACGCACGATCGCATTCCAGTGACCTGTAATACATTTTACAATATTTTTTTCGGTCGCTCTGGATGTCCACGTGGCATGCGTGCACATTATCGACAGAAACAAGTTTTTTTGCATACTTACCGGTGAAAAAAAATTTGTTCGGAACCTGAACTGTTTGTTATATGTACTTGTAAAATTTAAAAATAATTTGATCCGTTACCTACATCCCATAAATTGTGTGCGTACAAAAAAAAAATATAATTAATAATAAATATATATATAGGTATATTATACATGCCACTATCATATTCATGCAATAAACATCAATAACGCAACGATAAAGATTAGGTACCTATGTATATTTTAACATTGGTAAATATGTATAATTTATTTATATCGCATTTATATTATAATAAATCGAAGTAGGGACTTACACGAGTTGTTTTTATGTTACAATTATTACCTACATTAATGATTATAACTGAAGCAAAAGTAATATTTTGGAAAATCAACTTGTTTCTCGAAGAAAACAAACAAATATATACCTATTATACCTGCATATAAATTATATGATTATAAATTATTATAAAATAGATAGGTATGTGAGTTCATATTTGATTAAAATTTTATTGTTCATTTTTTTACTAGGTACTTACATATTATTATATTTAGTTGCGTATCTTATGTGCACGCTAGTGCGTACCAGCGAGATATTATTTAAATAATTACAAAAACGGTTTACTGGTTTTCTAGTTAAGATTTTATAAACCTCCATCACGGGTGCTTTTGCAATAAAATAAAACATCTTTAATTGTAGGTAACACATATCTCGGTAGTTTGAATTTATTGAAAAAATATATATTATTATTTATTATATATAATATATTAATATGTTATGCTTGCGGCATAATTTATTTTAATGTTGATTTTTACGTAAGCTTGTTACTGATTATTAGTGAACTCTTTTGTATGTGTATCTTTTGTATCGTTTATACACTTACTTTAAAGTGACAACTTACAGTAATTTACAACGTCTATCAGTATAGAAGTATGATGTTTATGCTAATTATATGAAGAAAAACACAATTATAACGATCGATTATGAACGGGTTTTATGATTGATAGATAAATTTGAATATTATGGTCTATACTAGAAAAAGTGTAATGTATAGATATACAGTTGAATGTTTATGTACTAGCGACACGGTCGTGTCAGCGTTTATTGACGATAGACTAGATATAAATATATAATATTGAATAACGAGTATACCTAATATATTATCATTATTTTATTATTCGTCATTCGTGCACACAATAATATCATTGATTATAATTTATAAATACTAGTATGATAATACCTATCCGGAGTCTGTTCAGACTTGTATTATAAACAACTATTATTATTATTCGATTTGGCCAATGGCAATAACACATTGTTAGTACGATGATACGTTACGTCATAAAATAAATTATATAAAATATTGATAGCTATTTTTCTGACGTCATATACTCAATATTATATCCTATATAATATACTCATATACAACCGCAGATAATGTATAGGGAGAAAATCATCACGAACCAATCGAGTACGACCACAAAAGTTATCTTTATGTGCGCTGGCTACCATATAGAACGATATTATAATATTATAATTAATAATATTGTGCACTACATAGTTCTAGACATACAGCCCATAATATTATAATTTATAATGTACAAGATCAATTTAGTTCATTGGACCAATAATATAAATAAAAAAATATGACCAATTTAAATCAATTTCTGGGATAGACAGTTGGTATTTCCTACCAGAAATCACCATCAGAATTGAAGATTGAAACTTTGTTTTTCCCAAATGGTGATGACACGCACAAAATAAAAAACACATTTTAATGTAAAATATATTCATCGTTTGGTTATAATATACATAATAATTAACTCTAAATTAAAACTTATAAATTAAATATTTTTAAAAACGATTATAATTCGGTATAAATAAAACAGGTTGACATTTTCTGTTCAAACTTGTTTTTTCCAAAACTATAAACATTTGTATAATACTTGTACGATTACCGCAAATGAGTATTATTTAAGTAAATGGGATACGCAGACATGTAGTTGGAATTATTTTGTATAGGTACGAATTCATTCGATGTATAAAATATGAACGATATGTGGTTGATTTCGTAGGAATTAAGATTATATAATAAAAAATATTTTCTTTTTTCTTTGCTATAGCTATTTTTAAATTTAATTAATATCATATAATGGTGTTTATATTTGTGTATATATTTTACAAAACAAATGCTGTCTAAAGTATTGTAATAACTAATAACGAATAAAGACTATGTATACATAATATATAAAACCTCAGTGTGCTAACCTTCTAATAACGGATATTATTATATAGTAAAAGTATTGTTTTGTACACAGAAAACGAAAATCTATCTATTTTGAACAGATTAATATTAAATAAGCCATAGTTGACGATTTTTCTATCAATTACGTTAGTTTCAAATCTAAAATTCAGCTGAAATACTTATGGAATTCAATATTTTCTTTTAAGTCCGAATAGTAGACATCGTTATTATCAAAGTCTGCTAGGTTGTAATTTTTAGAGATAAAAAAAAGTAAAATTAATCAAAAAATAATGCAGAACAGTGGAAAATGCAAATATGTGTACACATTTTTTATATATTATGTAATCTAAATGAATTAGTTATCAAAGCCAAATTTATTCAAAATCAATAAAAAGAAAATGTAAGTATATATATACAGTGTAACCTCTAAATACCAGATACTCTTTGTCATTGCAATTTTTTCCACGGATTGTAGTTTTCCGCTATTCAGAGGGTTCAATTTGTAGAAATGTTGTAATTTTATGCCTAAAAACGTCTGATACTTAGAAGTGTCGTTAAAGGAGGTTTCGCTGTATACAATATTGTATTGATACATTTTTTTTAAGTAGAGTGTGTACAAGTTATAATTTTGATTTAATAGATAAGAATGAAGCTTGCATTTGTTGAAAAACATGTAAATATATAATATTTTTTTAACATTTTTTCTAAATAACTGGATATCTTGAATGAAAACATTATTTTGTTTAGTGGTTTGGTCATTTTAACTTCCATTACGATTTTCGAATTTGCTCACATTGAATTTGCGTATTTTTATAAATAAAATTTTGTCTCGTCTTATTCACTTCATAATGATTTTAAGAAATCAAATTAAATTTTTTTTCACGAAATTTATCCGTTGATTCTAAAAAAGAAATATATTAATTACGCTATTAATTGTCTGCGAAAACTATTAACACACTCACACACACAAATTCATTACGCCATATTGTGTAAACGATAAACGATAAACGATAAATGATAAATGATAATACGATTGTTTTGGTTTTTTTTTTACTCTTTGCTTAAGGGCAATAAACCTAATATAGCTTATATTATATTATAATAGCATAATTGGCATACGAGAGTTATTATAGTATCTATATTCTATATGATTGACCGATATCGAAAATTAAAAAAATCGTATTATGGTTCACTGTCTCATATTTAACCTACGTGCTTGATGAGATTTAAACGTTCACATTATTTTATATACCTAGAGTATTATTATTGTTACAAGGTTATGGGTTACAATTTATTTGACTAACCACTGCGCGGTAGTTGTGCACATATTATAACGTCACGTACAACGCGTTATTAAAATATTCTTGTCTCAGTCAATAAGCTCTAGTCTAGATCACACGTGTATTATAAATAAATAAATTATGTGGTACGCAACTTTTTACATTTTTATTTCAGTGTGAAGCTTGGTTCTACTATGGCGATTTTTTCTATTTTTATTCGTAGATGTATTATGCAAACACTCATTGCTAACGAGTCATTAGAATAGCAGCAACTATAATAATGCTCGGATAATGTCTTATATAACATATCGATTAGACATTTCATGTATTATTGGTATACTTACTTAAAAGAAGCAATTATAGGATTTTATTCATGACGGTTTTAACAACGAACACTAGGGAAAAACTACCTAAAAACTGTTAAGTAAATAAACGTAAACACTATACTGTGATTTTAACAAAATCTTTTATCGCCCATCGGGTCCGATTATTCCAACCATGATATTTATTCACCGTGTATAGCTTTCACATTTAGTATTACAACACAAATTTAGCTTACTGCACACTCTGGTTAATCCATAATCAATTTTCCACATCCCCGGACACCTGTATTAGGACGATTTTTTGTATTGTGATGTAGTCTAGAGTGCTTTTATACACATAATGTTTATACAAATATCATTATTGAGACAACTGCAAGCCATAATATAAATATGATAGGTACGCATACACGATACACATGCGGCATTTATATTTTATATCCTCTTCGTCGGTCGTGATACTATCATGTTACAAATTAAAGCATTATAATAAGCTTACTTGGATTATTGATGGAATTTCATCGAATAAATTATATAACGTATACGTTTTAGAAGAGGGATGGTAAACATTGAGCTGACGTCCACTTAAAAAAAAGATAAGAAATTTAAATATGTTTAGTTGACGAACGTACCTATTTATGTTAATTCGAGACAATGAAAACGTCTTAATATTCATAATATAATTTACGGAAATACTAAATAGAGTGTGTTGCTAGGATGTTGATCGACAACACCGTTCGTAGAATCAAAAGTGTCATATTCTTCCACCAAAACTAGTAATACACTAATACCTACCTATAGGTACTAATAGTGTGAACATTTTTGGACGTTACATCAAAATCTCAATTCTTTTCACTTTTTAAATATTATTTTATACTTTTTTTTATATTACTAGGTATGTCATAAGGTATTGTAAATAAGGTAAATAAGGTAAATAAGGTAAATAAGGTAAATACCTTATGACATACCTAGTAATATAAAAACAATTAAAAATAATGCAATTTCTAAAAGCCCGTTTTGAAATCAGTCTCATAAAAAATCTAAATCAATCAAAAACTAGTTCAAAGCGATTCAATATTTATTTAAAAATATTTTCGGAAATTGGATTAAAAGTTAAATTATTATATTGGCACCAATATTAATAGCTGTAGTGTCAAGTTTAAATCAATTATAACACTCTTCCGATTATATACGCATAATATCATTATTGATCAACTAATTTATTTCTGAATAACAGAGATGGATGGAGTAGAGAGAGACACAAATCGAGTGCAAATTCCAGCGCGACGTCCTTTTACAAAATAAATAATATATTATCCCTAGCCGACGAGACCTGCATCGTTCATTCGCCCCAAAAATTATGCATTCGTTTTGGGTACAGCCTATTTGCGCCAAAATAAAAAACGTTTTTAAGAACAGTCCATTTGCTCCAAATTTACCTGTGTATACATTTTACACTAACGACTTGGTTCAAATTCATATGTTGTAAAGACACTACAAACATTTTTAAAACATAAAAATAAGCAAGGATATTACATTTAAATTTTATCAAATTTTTTAAATCATAATCTTTAATGAGAGTTTTAAAAAATAATATCAGTGATACTTATTTTCCCAAATAACAATCACTAATAGGCACCTACGCCTACATTTTTTAAAAAATTATATGCTATAATAATAATAGTTAATAGTGCATATTTTTTATAAATTGTAATGAACTAATATATTTTTATATTATATCTACGACAGCCACACCCACACGCGCGCATATGTTGCAGTTATATTTTATCTTACAATAGTTTTACTGAGCATATTTTATTTGAATTTTATTCGATGATTTGACAAATAACGATATCTGATAACGGAGTACCTACATTGTACAACATAACGAAACTGATATAAAACTTGTGTTTAATCTGTCTACTCAATAATATATAGAACCTTAAAATCTATAGACTTATGAAAATAAGTAATAACTAATAAATATGAGGTACAACCTTACAAGTGTTACTACGTAGGTATGTCGTTTCTTTAAAACATATATAAATTAAACCAAGTCAAGATCAAAAATTGGAGCAAATTGACTGTCGGAGAAACATTCCTTTTTTATTTTAGTGCAAATGGGTAATTCCCGCCGAGACCCTACGACTGCGATACGATAAAAATTATTTAAATGGAAACTTTTTTCTCTTCGATGGAAATTTTTTCGCATTCACACAACGAATGAACATAACATAAACACACGTTTTATTCGCGATTTAATTGATTCAGATCGGTGGGCAAGTCATCTGGTAAATGGTAATTAACAAAACAAATAAATCTTAGAGCGAAGACGAATCCGGTTGATAATTTACACAGAACATAATACAATAAAATAAAATATAACTACACACATATTGAAGACGTATAGACACATCACACTGTCGACTTAAAGAAGACGACCAAACATCGATCGGCACTATGCGTACTGTTTATGCACGCATACACATAGGTGTATTATAATTATATTACTTACGTGGGATACGGACAAATAAACAAACCTGAACAAACCTGTTTCCATTTTAAGTTCTAACGTTTACGGATGATTAATATATTTTATATTTTTAAACATAAAGTCAGCTTTATCTACCAAGTCAATTTTATTACTCTATGCTAGTTCTTTAATCGTATGCGATCTTGCATTATTTTTACTATTTAATATTATTGGTATAATTTTTAAAACTCATTTTCTGAAAAAGAAAACTATCAGAACTATAATAATTGTCGTGTAATTTTTCAGAAACATGTCTAAATAATTTGTATGTAAACAACTATAAAATAACAAAAGCTATAGTCATTATAAGTCATTTGTTGATATTATCTAAATGTATTTTTTGATGATTTTATTTTACATGTCATTAATTATAGATATTTGTAACAACTCCATTATTCATTACTGTTTATTCTTGTTATTATTTTTTTTTTTTATGGTAAAATTGTTTAGGTTGTTCAGTATGATTAAAAATATAAAATAATTTCAAATGAATAATGCGCATCATTAAACATTTTTTTTTTCGTCTTAAAATTATGTAAGTGCGTAGGAATTTAAGGTAGGTAGGTCTAAGTCTTAGGTAGGTATACACTATACAGCTATTTTATTCAACATGATAATGATAAATATAGTTTGTCAAAATATATTAATATATTATTATAGTATCATATAGTATTATATAGTAGGTAAAATGGTAGAAAAGTGATTTTGATAATGTATCATATTTTAGCTAGTAAAACTTGTTTTTGCTTTTGTCATTTTTAATAACTTTTGCTGGACACAAAATTTAGGCATTTTAAGTTTTTCTACATATCATTGTAATATATTATGGAAATACCTATCTCCCCGTTGTTTATTTTGTAGACATATTTTATAACGGTAAATGTTGGTTCGTATATAGGTACCTATTATGAGATTTAAAATATTTGTCATATTATTTTATTTAATGAAAATTTAACAAATGAAATATCTTATCATTGTAATACAACCATACACCTGTGCATGATCATAATATTATAAGACGCAGGAACCAGATTCGTATGCTATTTTTGACAGTTTAACATAGTATCATAATATTTATAACTATGATTTATTATGCAACATTAACTGATAAATTACATTTAATTATAAAATGACCAAGTAGTTACCATTATTTTTGACTATATATTCTGGTTTACCGATTTTTTTCAACACAATACGTTGATTTGTGTTTTTTGTATAATATATATTCATAAAAAAAGGTTTTACACTCACAAGTTATAACATTTAGTTGAAAAATACCGAGAGTATGAAGATTGCAGTAGATGTCGGTAAAATTGACCAACGTGATTGTACATAATACAGATTACAGCGTGTGAAAGAAATTAGTAAACATTATTATCCGTTCATGTAGTATAATATAATTATATTTTTATACGTACCTAAATACCTAATACACGATATAATTACATATGATGGGAACGATGAAAAAATGTAAAGGAGAACAGCCATTATCGAGCAGAGTACTAATGGTATATCATTTTAAATTTTAATACGTCTAAAAAACTTTCATTATAAATACCAGTTAAAAATCCATAATCGAAAAAATTTAAAAATCTTCTCTAAATTATAGTAAAAATGTAACCATATCTTTATATTAAAACTGTAAAATTCCATCACCCACGGTACTACAAATTGATACTTGACAGTAGGAATAAAACAAATGATGAAAGACTTTTAATTATTTTAAATTAGTATTTAGATATTTAAGATGCTATACAAATTTAAATAAATGTTGAATTGATTTTTAGCAAGATAATAAGATGTATGTGTATACGATTGTGAGCAATTAGTCTGATTTAAAATGGTTAGTAGAGAGTAAGTGTTTAGTTTGAATTTTTGACTTGTGTAATGTTATGATGATGTGTTAATGATAATGCGTTTAAGTCTCCAATATAATTTCTTTGTTTTATATTTTAAGCTTAAATAAAATATAACATAAATATTAAGTGATTATTTTTATATTACGTCTTACTATGCGTGTAATGTGTAGGTATACTTTTTTTTATAAGTTTACACTACGTAATCTGCAGATTGGGTTTAAGCAAAATAATAACAATACAAGTAATCAGTAATCCAATATTATAATGTAGTACTCATATTTTTTACACACGTACAAAATATATAGGGTAACAGATAATTGAAGACGACATCATCAGTTCGATGGTCGGTATTTATAATAATTTATACTCTACTCGACGGGACGTCGTTTTCTCTGACTATCGCGTGGTAGGTGTCGTATACTCTTATCTAAATAATTCTTACAGAGTTTTGTGTTGTATACCGAACAATGTACATAAATATGATGCCTAGTACCTATATACTTTATTAATACATATGTATTATTCTACATATTATGTAGGTACGGTGAACAATAATTTTCTTACAGCACAGTGTTTCACTAAGACAATTTCACTATATTCTACAGTCATATGTACATACTACATATGCTATCGATACATAATGAATAAAAAAAAAATTGTATAAAACCATAAGTTTTGAGAAAAAAATCCACGAAATCAACTTTGTCCATCGATTCATTCTATACAAATTATGGTGAAAGCAGGTCTGATATAATTTGTTATATTGTAGGAAGTGCCAGGTTTTTTGTATTTGTACTTATATGCACATTAATATAGATATTATAATATGAATATATTAATGAGCATTATTTTCCGATAATTTTGATATTTTCAAATTTTGATGTTATTATGATTTTCACTCTTTTTAAAAATTATTTTAGTTACGTTTTGAATTATTTGAGTAATGAGTATACTATCTTATACACCGATCAATTACAAATTGTATACATCTCGATTAAAAGGATTTGACTGATTTTGAAATTTTATTGTTACGCTCATTTCAGATCAGGCGATCAGTAAATAACCGTGTTATTGGTCTAACATAGCTGAGTTATGGGCACGAACCCTATGACTGATTGTTGAGTTCATACTATTAAAATAAAAAATATAACTGACTCAGGAGCATTATTTACAGACTTTATTCTTCCAGTCGCATCAAGTTATTCGTTGTGTATGAATCGTAGATCAATAGTTCATACATAGGGATAGGTAATTCTCTGGAATTCAAGTAAATCATATAAAATGAATTATAGTATGCGGACATTGCTTTTAATGCTTAACAATGTATATGCATATAAATGCAGTATTTAAATGTTTTCTATAAATGTCAATTAAAAAAGGTGGCCAAGTCGGTACCACTCTGCTGCACACTAGATGTCATGTAATAGACCAGTTAAATTTTAATTCAATAGTATAAAATAATTGTATACCTACCAACAAAAAACGATTCTGAGCAAAGAAGGTCGGTCAGTCTATATTACAGGTAATATTTTTAAATTTCAAAAAATAACTCAAATCATTTTTAAAGTTTTTGGTTACACTAGAAAAAACTTATGAAAAACCTTGTTTTTAAAATTTCTGATCCTTAGCTATAATATTGAACACTTTGTTAACTACAAAATAATTTGCAAATTTTTGAGATTTTGATAAATGTTGAAAACATTTGAACTTCAAATAAAAAAAAATAAAAAATTTTAAGAATTATTTAGACAGACACTAATAAAAAATAACACACATCATTGTAAAATCAATACTTATATTCATCGCTCCATTCAGAACCTTAAAACATTAATATACCTACTGCTTACAACTATAGAAAAAATTGGGGTACGTATATTATTATTATGGCCTGTTCTGGTGAAATCGATTATATATTGGTGGAATGGATGGGTCCTATTATAATTCTTTAATTATTTTATAAACAAGCAATAAACATAGTGGGTATTTACTAAATAACAATTTAATCTAGCAAATGTTTTATACCAATTAATTATAAATAATAATATCAATTTATAAAATAGATCAACATTATTTTTGTTTCTATTATATTTTAAACAATTTTGAACACTCAAAATCTCACTGTTAAATAAATATTAGTTTGAGCGTATTGCGAAAACGGGATTTGCCGTAAGATAATATTTTATACAGAAAAGTATAGTATAAGCTATCAAAAGATGCAATTCAAATTTATTATAACGAATAATTATTCTAAGAAATATTGAAATCTTTGTGAAGATATATAGGATACAAAGATAAAATTTAAAAATCTAGAAAAAAAACCGCAAGCGTATTATACAGAAACGAAATAATTTCAATGTACAAAGAAGCGTTCGTCATTATATCATTATTTATTTATGTATACATATATACTAAAGCTTCGAAGGCATAAGTACTGTACAGATTCTGATAATGGACAATGTATTAAGATTTTAAGGCATAAGAAAATAGTATTATCCATAGTTATAGTGGCATGAAATTTAGTTTTAAAAGTTTGAGGTTTTCTTGAATAAAAGTAAGGAATTGCTGATGATAATATTTAGATAGTAAATCTGGAGCATTTCAATATCATTATTCAATTATTTATAAACAAATTTGATATCAAACTCAACACGGTTGAGTCGAACTGACTCTATCAGTTACAGATTTAAAATGATATGAGCGTACAACAGTGGTGACGAAATAAGCTGAGAATTTTTTTTTGTACTTATTACTTAATGATTATATTATTATCATTACAGGACGGATTAAATATGAGCACTGCTGACGGACACATATTATTATTTCTATTCCCGCCACGATCGAATGTATTATACTCTCCTTGCGGCATATATAGGTACAATATTTATATACTATAATATTACTATATTGTATTGAATAATAAGCTCCGAGTAAAAGTAAATACGACGTCAGTACGAGTATGTATAGCGCGGTCGTGTGCGCATTTGTGGACAATTATTATAGTATACTCGGTGTAATCGTAAATTCGCGATAAATCACGTTATCCAATAAAATATACGCGCGGATAACGCGAATATTGTAATCGTGACAACAGCTCGTCGTTTTAAAACCATACATTTACTATAGAACAGACTTGCGGTCAGTATCTGTCCTTTATAATTGAACAGATATTGATAAACAATTAATGATTAATAATAATAATGCCAACGCGAGACTGTGCAAACTGATAATATATATGAATTGAATACATTTTATTGTTTTTGGGGGTCGATTTTTGACTTTCAAATATTTCCAATATCGAATAGAGCAAAATTTTTTCCATACATTTTGCTCAAATCCAAAGGGCAGATTTGTTAATCACCGCCCATGGACATGTTATATTAATTGTCACGTTTCCTCCAATTTTTTGATTGCTCATTACTGGCGCGTGTTAAACGAAAGAAGAATTTATTGTACATTCAATACTAACACACTGTTACAATTGTGAGTACGACATTTACCATTTATTTTCTATTTATTTTGTACAAACAAAATACTCTCAAATGATAACTTATGGGGAGCGGGGGGTTTACCATGCCCATGATTTGAAAATGTTGTCAAAGGTCTGGAGGGAAAGGGATTTCATATAGTCGTTATAGGTCTATGACTGTATAACACTCATGCATGATGCACGCTGATTGTTATTTTCGTTAATAATAAATAAGGATATATTTGGGTGTGGTCCTCCCCATTGTTCGACCCCCCCCCCCTCGCCCAATGCAATATTGTTATTATTGGCTAAACCGAGTGGATCTAGACAGGCGTAACGCAAACAATGTGTGACAAAGGCACGTACCTTGACTGGATGATGGTAAGCTGCGGCAACGGCTTCCGGTGTGTCGCGTGTGGCCACCGCCGTCGAGTCCGAAGTCTCGGGTGGCGGTCTCCTCGACGACGGCGGAGGCGGTGGCCGCCTGTGACGTTTGCCATGGTGATGCAGGTGATGGTGATGATGGTGACGGTGGTGGTGCCGGTAGTGGCGGACATCGTCGGTGGCTGTCCCGGCGGTGGCGACCGAGTCCAACGACATCGGCGGCGGTGGAAGCGGTGGAGGCGGCGGAGGCGGTCCGAGGAGATGTGACCCGGTCGGCGGCGCGTCTGCCGTCGACGGTGCTACCGCCGCCGCCACCGCTACCGCCGCCGCCGCTCTCGCGCTCAGCCGCGCGCCCTCGCCAGAGGTCAACAACCGGTTTAGTGTGTGTATAATATTATAATGGTTCGCCGTCGCCCGCGCAAATTATATTTATTATAAATAAATAAAAAGTAATGAGCGACTTGCGCCTCGCACGGACGTTGTTATTATTATTTATTATCGGCAACTATGCAGCGGTTCGCGCCGGAGAGTCGCGGCCGCCGAACGGTATTCGAAACGGTATCGCGCGAACAAAAACACACCCCTCGGTGATCACGTAAAAAAATGGCACGGCGTATCGTAAAAAAATTTGATATCGAACACGGACGATCGTTGTCAATAAAAAATTTAAATAAAAAAAAAATCTCGCCACTCTGTTGAGTCGTAGGTGATGGTAATAGGCGATACGGTATTGTATTTGTTGTGTGCGCACACGTCGCGCGTTCAGACTGTACTGGGACCGGTGCAGACATGGTCCGGGCGACTCGTCGACGCCGCAACGGTCCCCCGAGAGTGTGTGAGAGAGAGTGAGAGTGAGAGAGAGAGGATGAGTGAGAGTGAGAGAGGAACCGGTCGTCGTTGTCGTCGGCGTCGTCGTCGTAGCAGCAACGGCACCGAACTTATACAACGATACATTAAAAAACGTTCTTTTTAAACTTAACGTGCATTGGCAAAATCTATACTATTAGCCGTTATCGCATAAACAGAAGATCGAAAAATCAATGGACTTCATTAGTATTTAAAATCGTTTTGAGCATATCTGTATAGGTACCTAACAGAACTATACAAACAATTTATTTTTTAGTTCATTAAACTGAACTATTTTTCGTAAAAAAAAATATATATTTCCGATATTGTTTTGGCTACTATTGTATACATGGTATGGATTTTTTTTCATTCATGGTACAGCTTCAACTGCTAAGGTTATTAGATTGCAACAAAAAATAAGAGCATTTGCTTGCATAATATAGAAAAACAATATTTCCTTAAATTAGGTTGTACATATCAATTTTTTTTTAGAAATGTAATTATTTTATTGGTGTTGTAATATGCTGGACTGAGGGCTTCGAAGAGGTTGACTGGCAAATCTAGACTTTTTCTGGCATTTATATGATTACGACAGTGGACAAGGAGGTGCTTGACTGTGACAGGTTTGGCACATTACAGGTTCTTCTCTGCACATAAGATGTCCATGGGACATCTCTGAGTGACCTATACATAGTCTATTGATAACTACTTCATCCTTGCGCTTTGAAGTATAGGGTTTGGGCCAGTATACGGTAGTATTTTTTATTTCTCTTAATTTGTTATTTGGGTACGCCGCCATTTGGATTCCCATAAATTGGTACAAAAGGTGCTAACATTCCTGTGGATGACTATGAGTGAGGAGTATGTCCGTATTTCGGTCAGAGGGTTATTAACTGCTTCACGATCTACTTTGTTAGCTTTCTCATAGCAATATATTCTACAGTAGCCTGGTGTCCATATAAACCGTATGTTCTTGTTGGATTTTTCAATGATTTTGCTTATTTTAATTGCTAGGATGTTTGAGTGCAAATTATACTTCAGATTGTTAAGAGCGCTGAGCGAATCTGTACAAATAGGTATGGATCTTATAATTACAAAATATAAAAACTTAGCCCAAATTTTTATTAATCATTTCAGAGTATCATTAAATGTATTATAAGAACGGAAGAACACCTGTAGTAATTCCTGTAAAAATGTAGCCTTCTGCCTTTTGAAAAATATTAAACTACATAAGTACCTATTGCATAGGGTTGTCACACGCCCCAGTCTTGCCGGGACAGTGCCATTTTTTGTCACGAAAAAGCGGTTTGGTACACTCAATTTTTCCGGAATTGAAGTCCAACCATTTAAGTTAACATTTTGTCTTTTACTAAAAACCTTTAGAAGAAAAGAAAATTGTTTCGATGAATGATAAAATAATCAAGTTTATCACACGATTGACTGACGAAATCTAGTAGTAACTCTTTAACCTATTGGGCAATTATTGAAAAATATTCTAAATAATAATTAAATCGATAAAATATATTATATGAACTGTCTATATTTCATAGACGTTATACAGGGACATATTACATTAAGTAATGTAATGGTACTAAATATTTATATGAAATCGTAATGTGATTTTTGATATCCATAATACTAGTGTTACAATGAATATGCAGAAGACATATATTTTTATCACACAATTAAAAACACGGCGTACTGTATAGGCAATCGTAACAATTTTTTATTTTAATATACACCAATACACCAATATTGTGTATTAATAAGCAGTATGAAATAATTTAATGATATAATTATATAAATGCACTCATAACATTTTTTAGAGCAAAGATTAAAATATAAATATAAATAAAAAAGTGCTTAAATTCGCTAAAAAATTTCAAAAAACCAGTGGTATCTATTTGTAAAATATCGAAAAATCTCGGAAAACAGAGCTCTATAGGGCCTTTCAGTACATGTTCAAACTTTTATGGCCATATAATAAGTAGTGAGATATTCGCTTACACCATTGACCGGATAATCATAAGATTTTATGACTTTGAGTTCCAAAGGGTATCAAAAGAACTATAATTTTGTCTTCTATCTGTCATCTTTAGCTATAAAATAATAATAAAATATAAAAATCGATAAATAAACATCTCATACTGACATACCTAATGTCCTAATCTACTAGGAGAATTTATACATCCATACCTCAAATCAATTGACAACACCATCAACTTCCTAAAAGAAATATAAATTTTTAACAACTTAATATAAACATTAACTATAATCTTAAAAAAAGGAAAATGTAAATACAATTAAATTAGAACTAATGGCTGGAGTAGTCGAATGTTATTATAATCAATAATAATAAAAAAATAAAAAATAAAATATTTCAAGCATTTATAAAAATCTGTACCTTTTTTAGTACAAATAAAACATTTTTCAGCTATATAAGCTATTATAAATCAATTATTAACTAATAAAACTCAACTATAATAGAGTAATAATTATTAATGGACGTAAAGTAAATAATTATCGTAGAATCGTAGCTTATCATACAGTTGTGAATTGAAATAAAATGTACCATTATATCGCTGAGTTCGTAGTTAATAGTTCGAGGGACGTTTAAAGGCATTTAGCTGAGTAATTCAGGACATACAATTAAAGAATTAAGTAATTTGTATAACCAAGTAACATCATGCAATTTTCTCTTTTTTTCTTGATATTAGATACCACACTCTCTACCTAGTTGCTCAAGCGAAACGTCGGCTTCGATGGTCTTAAGTACCAGTATATAGGTACTCTCAGAAATCAATTTTTAATGAGTACTATTTCATTAATGGATCTAGTTTGATGAGAATTCCATATAATCCAACAAAATCCTGGTATGAAACGGACTAGAGTGGAATATAACATTTAAAAAAAATTATGACTTTTAAATTCTGATCAATTACGTCTTATAAAACCGAATACTCGAAGTTCTTTATTACACAATATCATAGTTATGTGATTGTTAATAAATTATGATAGAATAGGTACCTAGGTCGGTTATATCTCTTATCTGGGTACACTTATTCTGAGTTATCAATTTTATTTTTTTTATAATACAAATGTGTATTTGTTTAACTTCGCTGAAATTTATGTGAATTTCTCTGCAACTAACATTCAAATTATTTGACTAACAATATATGGATAAAAGTTATCCAAATAGCCAAATCCAATTATAATTTAAAGTTTTCGTGTAAATAAATAGGTTTGCCGGCAATAAGTCATCCGCGAACATTAAGAAGTGACTGTTTTAGAAGGTAATCTTTATTAACGTCGTTCATAAATAGTTGAATTATAATTCGTATAATGAAAACTGTGCACACACAATATAATATCGAACGATAGCTGCAAACAATGTAGTGATACCTATCTATAATATTATGAAAATTATAGATAATAAAAGCATGGATAGGACATAACGTCTTATCGAGGTTGACCTTCCAATATTGAGGCCAAACAAGTGTAGTATCGACTCTAAGCATAATATAATAATATATTTTATCATATTATACAAACATGTAAGCAACTTGTTATCACTTCACGACAGCAAAAATATAATGGCTTCAATTTGTAATGTCCTACCCAAGTTTTTTTTTTATCTATAATGCAAATCGACTATCAGTATAGGTACATAATATTATCATACACTAAATATACAAGTGTTTTTAATCTATGATATTATTCGGTACATCAATATTGTACATTAATATTATTCATGGAAGGTAAAAAAATATTGCATATTATATGAATTTCCGAGACCGCAACCGATATCGTGGATTATACCTAAGGCAGCGGGTGACTATGTGTAAGATTTACATTTTAAATGCCACTACTTTTGCTACCGGTTTAAATAAAAAAAAGAAGACAATAAATTGTTGGGACGATTTACGACGCTCTTATCGCTTGAATCTCATCGTCGATCACGTTTATCTCTGAGCGACAAATCCAGTAAATCATGTTTAACTTTAAATATTTTATATTTATTATGAATCATGATAAATATATAATATATATAATATGAGAAGGAGAGTATATCGCCCGCGTCCATCGTACCTATATTAAGCAGAGTGTACGACGTACGATACTTTATAGTATACCTACTGCGATCGCTTAACGTCAATGTAAATCCCCAGGACACACACAGTGGTTGAAATGGTGGGATGCCATCCCTTCTCTTTTTTTAATTAAACTTTACCATCCCCCTGTTTGTTTTATTTAAAGTCATTCGTTCTTATTAGATTTTGTAAAATTAATCGGATTCAGAATTTGTATTTGTAATAAACGATATTGACTAATTCGCTTACATCAAAATATTATCTTTAAATAATCTTAAAAAACTTTGTTTTTTCAAAACTAAAAATATTTGACATCGAAAATCAGAATATGAAAACGTTACATTAAGATATAATTTCACAACACCTAATTACCTTAAAATATTATTACTATAGATAATCACTAATCATTAATAACTGAGTTAGACTACAGCGGGGATAACATCGATAACATCTGTACTGGGGCTTAGAATATTGCAACAAATTTCAATCAGAACAATAGTGTCTACCTTTATAAAAGTTTTTTTTACTATATTTTACTAGGTATATATTATTATATTACAATTGTCGATTTATCTTGGACCTAAGTTGCGTAATATAGTTTGTCCGCGCTAGGTGAGTTATTTGCCATTTTTTTTTCTTTTTTAATATGAAATCTTTATTTATTTTGTTTATTGAAACGATTTGAATTTTTTAATTTACCTTGAAAAAATGTTTACTTTAGTTTAGAAATCAATCTGATAAAATAAACTGAATTTATTTTGTTCAAATATTAAAAATATAACTCAAAGTTCCCCAATATTTAATAGCACAAAGCGATGGATTTTATCTAATGTTTTCCAGCTGCAGAGTGAAAAAAAATACATAGAACACATTAATCCATCGGAGAAATCGGTCTGATTTATAACACTGCAGTTAAATCCCGATTCCGGATAGGTCTATATATAGTACCTAATCCCTTTTTATCCAAGGATTAGGTACAAGAATATTATTTTCAATTTGGATCGACTTTTTGTGCGTGGCTTAAGCCGTACATGACAATATTCTGCATGCATATTATTATATTGTCAGCGAAACACGAATACGCATTTAGTGGATTTAATAAATAGGTACGAGTGTGCCGGGTGGAACGGTTTATAGCAGGATAAAAATGAATTTGATGGTATTAGACTACAATTATATAGGAGTTCGGTGATTTTGGTTCAAATTACAAATGAGATCTTTATTTAAAATTATAAAACACAACATAATATCTAAGTATCAATAATAATATCGTAAATACAACGGACACTATAATTAATTATTATGTATATTGTTCATATTGATTATTATATCTGTAGTAAATGCTATCTACATAATATTGTGGTGAACGAGGGAAACAACGACGTCTTATCTCCCGATTTCTTCGGGCAGTACACCTATGGCGTGCACAAAATACTCGCCATACTATCACTAAATATAATGTTATAATTTATATGACTAAACATACTGTCGTTTAATAATATTATGTTTCTTAAAATAATATTATAAATATGCGCACACGTAATTTTAATATGTATATAAAAAGAACATGAAGGTATGTAAATATCTTATATTATAATAATATATATTATATAAAACGTTATTTAATGAGTATAAAAAAAAATAATAATAATAATAAAAATAAAACAAACAGAAAGTATAGTACAAAAGGTTGTATGAAAATAATGTAGAAAAGCCCAAACTATAAAAAAAAAATTATAAACGTATCATATAGCACCAAGGATAACAACAGTCTGTCGAAGGGAATCGTGAAAACAAAATGGATCGATTGAAATAACGAGTCGTAATCGGAGTTGGTTGGGTTATATATCTTGTAAAAAAAAAAAATTATACAAATATAGATATTGATACAATAGTAATATTATGGGCTAGATTTCTCTCCCTCGCTCGTAAAAAAAACCTGTGACAAATCCCGACAAAAGTCGAGTTTGGGCGGAAATCGTTTATCGACGGAAAATCCTCGGATTCCGGTAAGTGCCTACCGTTAGGAGTGTCTTTTTTTTTACACTTCAGCTAACAACGTTATATTACTGTAATTATTATTGTCTCTCAAAACGTAAACGGACATTCCACTGTCGATGTATATGAACAATAATTATAATAATCTGTTTAAAATAAAGTCGAATACGATATAATAATATATGACGAATAATAGTACATTATAATATATGATACGATATTTTCACAACGTAAGTTTATGCACTTTGTTGTGTACAAATAATTGTGTCCCGTTTCCCTGCGCTCGCTCGAAACTGTCTTTGGCGACAAGGACGGAGTCTTTTTTTCACTCTACTCTACGTACACCTACGTATTAGTTTGTCGTTCAGTCTATCGGGTGATAAATTTAAAAAAAAAAAAAAAACATATTTGGTAAGCTCAACGCGACAAATTCGATTGGGTCGTTTGGAGGTAAACATATATATTATTTTATATTCATATAATATGTATTATTATATATTATATACGGGTCTTACATTATGCGTTAAAATATGTTTATAGTGTCGTTTGTCACTGTTCAATAATTAAGGTATATAACATATAGTTGACAAATGATATTCAATAGTAATATTAAATAATGATACGTAATTTATTTATAGTTAAATATTATATAATAGTAATAATTCCAAAACTATAGTGTCGATTAAACACGCCTACTATACATACATAATACATGGATAACGGGGCAGAAGAGGGGGACTAGAACGTTTTAATTACCTATTCAGGAATGGTAGGAGGGGGTCGGTTGGCTGACTGTTCCGCACGGAGGTAGAATAAGAGGTCGTCGGAGTAGTGGAAACGACCCGTATAGTTAGTACCTTTATACAATTCGAAATTCATATTTAGTCGAACTGTTTTCGAAAAAGCAGCTGGATGCTGTACATCCCTCCACACCCCGGGGGCGTCTTTTTATTTTATCCTCTACGATAATAATTCTTACAGTATTATAATAAATATAGGGGCTCGCGGCCTAATATTATTGGCCGTACGACTGTTGCTGGTGCTGCTGGAACAGCCTGACGCCGTTGTGGTGCGTGGGTATTGTCGAGTGGTTCCGCGACCGGACGGCCGACGTTTTGGTGACGCCGACGCCGACGCCGCCGCCATTGTACGACGACGACCACTGCCGTTGGTGCTGTTGATAGTTGTTCTGGTTCTGCTGCTGTTGCTGCTGATGGTTCTTCTGCTGCTGGTACTGGTGGTAGTGCGACGACGCCATGACGTGGTTACCGGTCGTCGTGTGCGGAGGGGGTGGCGGCGCGACGTTATGTGGCATCGTCCTCCAGCCGGGCACCGAGCCGGGCCGATTCCGGGCGCCCCGAGGTTCCGTGAACGAGCTGAGCGACACGTTCGTGGGCCTGGTGCACGGATCCGGAGGTATCCGAGCCTTGGCCCCCGGGCCGCCCTTGTGTCGGATCACCACCGTGTCCACTGTCTGCAGGTCCGCATAACTGGCCCGGCGCCGCTGTTCGTCGTCCGTCGGAGACAGTGTGGATGTGGACGCAGCCGGCGACAACTGCAGCGGGGGTGGAGGCGGCGGCAGCGGCATCGTGGCCGCAGTGTCGTGGCTGCTGTTGGAGTGCACGCCGCTGGACGACTCGCTGTGGCCGCTGCACGCGGCCTGCGGCGAGTGGCCGGTCGCGGATGCCTCCGACTCAGACTTTACGGTGTCCTCCTCCTCGAAATCGTCGGCAACCGTCACCGACGCAGGGCCACCCACGCGCTGTGGTCCCTGCTGGCCTGCCACTATCGTCTTGCTGTATAAGCCACCACGATACGCGTGATCGCGCACTTGTTGATGTTGCTTGGACACCTGTAACAAAAACGGTTATAACAAATTAATATGATTATAATATTATTACATGCGTCTGCGATTCATAGAATTACTATTGAGTATAAAATAGCTGATATTTTATTCATATAATATTTTTTTAATGATAACTAATAAGACTTTTTCGACTGTGGTTACTTTTTTGTTCTGTGACGATACTGACTTCTCATACAGTCACTAACTACAAATCAGTTCTAAAATCCTAGAAATGTATTGAACAATTGAAGTGATGAACGAATAAAATGATCTGCCTGTTGTGATTTTCCAAGTTATTTATTACTGTACCGGTAACAAGTTGCACCCGTAAAAGATCCTTCTCAAAGCTAAATATTGTTAAAGCAAAGTCGTTAAGTACTATTGGTCAAGAAAGATTATAGATATACTCTTATTGAACAGATCAAGAATATAGTGGCATAAGAAGCCATAAAAGTTTTCAAAACATTAATCCCTACCGTCAAAAGACCCACGAAACTTAAACGAAATATATTTTAAAAGCGTCAAAGTGCCTTCACTGGTTGGTATCTTTTCCTCAGTCCACTCAAGCTGCCTCATTATAATTAAATAAAAACACATCACTTATGCTTCTTATACGAGGACTATGTTTTTAATGTTGTATATATTGTATAATTTATAAACTAAGAAAAATATATATATTTTAAAAGTTAGATATTTAAATTATATTTTCTATTTCATTAATTTTTATGACATTAGTATTGTTAAAAAATACATATTGAAAACTGTTGAAGTATTTGAGTGTTTAGCCCAATTGTATGCCGAGTCCGTATAGACCAAAATATTAAGGTTAAATAGAACTGCAACAGCGGAGGAGGTGGTTTCCAGCCTGAACTCTTCAGCAACGGTATAAATTATTACTCTGAATGTCTGATGCTAGACCAGAAAATGGTTGAGTTAAAATATTTTCTTCGATCAGCCGATATCAACAATATCTTAAACAATCTGTAAGATACGCATTATTTCGATGAGGAGGATGTCCAACATAACCGTAAACGAACGAGCGTCCACTCTGAGGAAACTACGTATATTTAAGTTAGGTTGTCAGGTATGCGATTATTTAATAACTCCGAGATTACAGGGCGAAGTCATCTGTTTGTTGCGGAGGACGTCACTGAAACTTTTTAATAGCCGTTTTCTGTGTACACACAGGCAAAACGCAAAGGCTTTGCCGCGAAGGAAATACGGACGAAAATGGGCGTTCAATTAAACAGACTAACTTTTTAAGCTCGACAACAGGAGGGATGTACGTGCGGGAATAATGGCAACTTTCGAGACGATAAAAATTAAGCTCGTCCTGTCACCGAAATATAAGCGTGGATATTGCGATAGTGTAATATACAGCCACTGAAAGATGATCCTACTCAATGCAGTGACACTCACCTCACCGCCAACAGATGCTATCTATAGAGCACAAAAACAAATATTATAATATCTAGTTTTCATTTCATTGGTTGTCAGCTTAAAATTGTTAATTCGATTCCAACATGTATCGGGCTTACTGTGAGCTATACTATCCACTTTCAGAGTTAAATTATGTCCGCACACATTCAAATATTGGAATATTATTAATATATTAATATATGTTAGACATGTTAATATTAACCCCAATAATTTCCAAAAGTATGTCTATTTTATAGCCAACATTCTTTATCCGCTCAAAGTGGTTAATAGATAATTAATATAGATTATCGTAGTATTGTTTGTTTAATTTATATAGTTCTCCTATCAATCATTGATTATCTACAAATGGTGGAGTATTTTGAGGCAGGGGGTGAGAGATGATTCGATTAGTGTAATCACTCACTTCCCTCAATCACTCCCTCCTGGTCGATCAACATATCATTATACCTGAATAAATTTGTTATTTAATTCATTAATTGATCTACAAGTATACATTAAAGATGTTGATATATTCATTTTTGACTACTAATTATCTTTTGTCCAGAAATTTCCAAACTATAACATTTTTTCAAAAATACTGCAGCTGAATGTTTGCGAGTGAAGAATGTATTTATAAATTCTCAGTGTAGCGCTCACGAGTCAGTCGAACCACTATACACAACGATGCGTGTATACAACCCAACGCTGAAATATATATATATATATATAGAATTCAGCATTAACACAAAACTTCCGAGATTCAGAAAGTTTTAGGAGGATTATATGCGCGAGGGAATATACATTATACATATATATATATTTATTTATTGTATGTGTGCATGCACGCGCGTGTTGCCTGCATGTTGACGAATAAAATGATAAGTTTACACTCAACCGATTTAAAGCCGGTCAACGGATATAATAAATCGTGTTACTTGATAAATGTCTAAATCCACTTACTATATAATGTAATAATCTAAAATATAGCAAAATGTCAGACTAAATATAGACGAGTGCTTCGGGATAATATCGGTGGTGTGTATAATATTATCTGTATTGTCAAGCCATCTCTTTTAAAAAATGTTCTGGTCATGAAATGGAATTGCTGCTAATTACTCATTTCAATGTGTGCAAATGCGTAGACACAGGTAATACACATTGTATTCCTATACAATACACCTATATTCATTCGATTAAGCGTCCGTATCATGTGCAAAACAAATTTCAGCACGATATACTATGGATACATCCACAATATTACGAGGGATTCGAAAATCAATGAGTAATTAATGTCATAGGTGCGTAATCGATTAATATTAAACGAATTATATTTTATAACTATAAAATATATAATGCTTTTATTATTACTGGACTCAATAATAATAAGGCAAATGTATCGGTTTCGTTACGCGTATTGGAATTCGGATCAGCTTTTGTTTGGCTTATAATAAGATATGTATATAATGTAATTATTAATTACAAATGTTTTCATAAGCAAATAAACCACCAGTTATGATAAAATAGACCAAAGTGATAAAATGTCATGGTCGCAATCAAAGCATATTATATCGAAATGAAAAAAAACAAACAATATCAACACATTGAAAGCTAATAAAACGACATTTCTCGTGTTGGTGGGCTTAGTAATGTTGATAACTCGCTAAGTTAAAGTATTTAATAATAATTTAACTTGTTGGTATTATTTTGTAATATCTTATTACATCGTGACATTCGTAACACACAGATATTTTTATTAGATTTTTTACTCTTTTCTTTTCTTTTCATCTTTATTTTACTAATTTAAATTAATTGTTTACACATTATAGTTTGACAAGTATATAATGACGAGTTAATTTTAACTTAAAACCGGCAGTAAGTCTCATGAATGTTGCAGGTATATTTTATTGCTACTAATTTATGTTGACGCTCCCCTCACTCTTGACAGAAGTCGAATACACAAAATCATTTGAAAAAAGAAACGGTTAGTTTAAGTTAATAAGATACTTTTATTTTTAATTAGCAAAGTTATTTTAAAATGTAATTATAAGTTATAACTGTCAACTTTTAATTTGTTTAATTTTCGTTTTATATTTTTTTAACTTAACTAAACTTTAAATTATTCATTAGCTTGTCAGGCACAGCGTTTTATTTGATTGTATCGGGTACAAAGATAAATAATTGTACCCAACAACGGATTCGACCGTTTGTTTCTATTTTATCGTCGAAAATGGTATACTATACTATTATGTACTCACTTGGGTTTTGCTGGCGTGGAATTCCGCAGCTGAACTTATGTCTTCCTGGATGGGTGGTGGCGGGGGTGGTGGAGTGGCCGGCGAGTAAAACAACTCTCTTGTGTTGGCGCTGGCGTACGTAATTACACCTTCCCGTACCGTGTCCAAAAGCTGTATGAGAAAATCCGGTAAATTACACAATCGCATTTGGCCCAAAGTTGTATAAGATTAGTAGTACTAGGTACTATCTAGTACTATCTAGATTTTTAAGGTTAAAATTAATTTTTTTCAATGTTATAAGAAACCCAAATGGAACCAAACTTAAAAATATGTTGTACTTAAACCTTAACTAAATCAAATAATTCAAACTGTCTCAAAAACTGTGACTTGTACAGAACTTAATAAAATACTTTTATTACATTTTAAAAGCTTAATATTATTAATTACCTACCTAATGAAATAAAAATGATGTAGAAACAAAACGGTTAGGCTTTGATGTAATAGGTGTGAATATAAATAAAATTACGTTTTTCTACAGCTCTTTGAAAACACTGCTAAGAATGAAAAAAAAAAATATTTAATACAGAATTGTTGATAACTATGCAAGCTACTGTTTTTTTTATTTATCGTACGATCGAAGAAAGACGAGACATTTAATGTCACTTTTAAACTTGTCGTTTACACGAAAGAAATTTGGAACTCTGTCTGCTATAAATATAATGCAAAATAAACAGGAAACGCAATTTATATTTGAAGAGACATGCAATCCAAACAAAAACTTCAGAGCAGAACAACATATCATTATAATATACGGGGTGTCTTGCCGCTCGCTCGTCCACGACAGTAACTTTTTATTCTAATTAATATTGTTGTGACATTTTGAGTACACTTGACGGTGTTTGGAGTCGGTAAAGTCAAAAAATCCGAAACCAGAATCCATATTTGCTCTTCATACGAATTTGCTGCTTGCATTAACGGGACTATACAATACAGTTATAAAATGTTAAAAGTCGAACGGAATAGAACTGCATATACAAGACACTATTATTATTATTGGTGGATTCACACCACAAGTATTGTTAAACACCCCGTAGAGTATTGGCAGACACGCAAACGATACGAGAGGCGGGTTTCGATCACGAACAACGATTTTTTATTCTTACCTTCGTGTCTTCGGACGTATTGTCGTCGCTGTGGTCGTTCGTAGCCCTAGCTACCATCGGCAATTCTCGGAGCTTTGCATAATCACCATCGTCCTCTGGACTGACTCCCCTTCGGTCGATTTTGTCCATTGGTATGCCTCTGTGACAAAAAACAAATATTTATATTAAATTCAACAATATGAGTTCGATCGAACATATAGGTAGGTATTGGTATACATGCATTATACAGTATACCGAAAGTCGTGGTGCTTCGAATTCGACCTAAGATGATTATTTTAAAACTCATTCTAATAAATTATTTTTGAAAGTAAATAATATTTTTTTAAACAATTCAAGTTGAATAACAATTTGCAATTCTTAGGTATTATGTGGGTATTGCCTTTATTTTCACCCTTTTGTTGTTTGTTCAAATCATTAAGACTATCGATTTTGGTCTTTAAGATGTATTTAAAACTGAACAGATATCGAATATATTGTTATATAAACATATTGTTTTATTAATTAGCAGTTAAAGTTTAAAGGATAGAATTAGTTGTAAATCACGCACAGTATGAGATTCTTTCATTGCCATTTTCCACGCACACTATTTTAATTTTAACTTAGTTTAAATACTTTTATCTACGAGAAAAATATCATTTAAATATTTGATATTTGTTCTTAAAAATATTTACAAAATTACTCGACTTTAGACTATAAAACCAAGTATATAGATTGATTTCTACTAAGTGTAGTTACAACTCAAATAATCAAATAATCACACGTTAAATGATTAAATGACAAAGAGTGCAATATTCATTTGGCAGAACTGCATATTGTAATTACAGTTTAAATACTTACTAAAAAATATTTTTAAAATGTTGAAGATTTAATATTTCTTAAAATAGTTAACATTTGCCGTTAAAAAATTACCCTGTATAAGAATACGAGTACGTTATTATTAATTTAGGTATAATGAACTTGAATAAAACGACAATTGTATCCCAAGAAAAACGTAGGTGGCACGTCGTAGATATCAAATGATTAAGATAAAAACATTTTTTTTTTGTCTACGCTACACAAGACGATTATTCTCTTTGACAAGTTATTTTTGGCATTGTTTTCGTATGCCGTCATTCATTGTTAAAAGTCATTGTAATTAATACGTAGGTGCGTTCAGAAGAGAACTACCATCGTTTCTCATTAAATACAATTGACAATACGTGTGACTGTTTCGTTACACTGAAGGTTCTTAATTGATGTTTTGTAATAAAGCATAGTAAGCAATCTTCAGTTGGCTACCGTTTGAAAAAAACAAAGATGATCTCTTATGCCGCAGGTTAACAATCATAACTTTACTAGGACAGTAAGACAGTAATAATTATAATAATTATGAAAATTATTTGTAATTATTCTCATTTGTTATCTGAAACTCTGAACTGTTTAAGGCAGAACAAACGAGTATTGATTATCGGGAAAGGCGGTATGGATGCTATATTTTAAAATTTAAACGAAAAGACATTTTTAATCACTTAGGTAGTTATTCTAAGTGGTTTTTAGAAAGAATTCACCTTCAATACACTTACTTCGTAGATTTCTTTGTCCGTTTACAACCAAAACAGCCAGACGGCTCGTCCGAGTCTTCCATTTCGCTTAAACAACTGCGGCCTGAACTCGACTTTGGTCTAGGCCAGTATATCTGTTCATCACTCATTGTCTTTGGAGTTCTTTTAAGTTTGTGTTTATCTGAAATAAGAGTAGTATTATTTAATAATAATATTAAAATAATTCAATCGGCCATGGGTTGAACTAGTACATGGTGAGAAGCAAAGATTAACCCCGAACGTTCCGGATTTTATAATTTTATATAGCCAATCACATTATTAAATTATTTAATTCATCCATTATATAATTTAATATATTAAACGGCATTACATTTTTAATAACATAATGTTTATAGGAGTGCATATATATATGTAATTATTGCACTATGTGCATAACACTTTATATAATGATTAAACTAATAAATAATAAATGTTAATTTTAAATGATATTATTTATTTGTAATGCATGCATGTACAGAAAAAAACCTGAAAAGTCGCTATGCTGAATAGTTCGTTGATGTTTCAAACGTGTATTTATATTATCTTCGGGAGATATTTTTGATTGTTATTAAAAGCTTCATAAATTAAATTATTAATGAAATTCAATAAGTCATTTTTTGTAGATTTTACAAAGTTATTACCTACTAATATATTTTTTTGTCTTAATACTTCATAAATTAACCATTGGCTGAAGTCACACTACTGTCTATACTAGTGAAAATATATTGAAAACATTTTTTCCATATCAACTTTCAACTTATCGAGTTAAATGTATGGTCTGTTAACTGCGTGAACTTCTAATTTATCGATTTTGTCTTCTCTTATAACTTAAATCGAATCAATTACTTTTATTAACTTGCCCAACTTTGGTAGTAGTAGTAGTAGTATACGCAGAGAGATAATAATAATATCTTTGTGCAGGCTTACCCGAGTTCGCAGCGACGCGCGTGTAGTCGGCCACTACGCGTTCCACCACGGACGTGACGATGCGCTTGGCCGTCTTCTCGGTCAGCGAATAAGTGGCCCCTTGGGCCACCACCAGCAAGGGCACGCGCTGGGCGTCGTCACCTCCGCCGCCTCCACCAGCCGCACCGCCGCCAGGACCACTGCACCCGCCGCCCCTGGGGTCGTACTCCAGGAACAGGTGCAGATTGAACACCCAGCAGGGCTTGAGCGTGAGCACGGACCACATGGCTATCCAGACGAACACGTGCGCGGTGGAGTTCAGCAGACAAGCCAACACAACGCCGTTGAGGGACGACCGGAACACGACGATGGCGTTGTACAGCAGAGGGCTCTCGGACGCGACGACGGCGAGCAGGGCCAGCACGCTGGCGCAGTAAGGCATCAGGCTCGAGTAGGCATCGGCCACGGTCTTCCGGCCGCCGGTCTGCCGCTTCACGAACCCGCTGAATCGCGTGTACCCGTAGTAGTACACTATTGAGTTGGACACGAATATCAGAACGGTGGTGACGGTGAACAGCACAGCGGTGTCCAGGTGATCCAGCACCAGGTGGTAAGTGGTGGGCCCAGCCGGTAGTTCCTTCACCATTTTGCAGACGCCCAACACTTGCATCTGCGGCACGGCAAAGTAATAATAAGAATCATAGTAATAATGCGTTTATAATGATTTTAAAATGATTTTTTCGTCACGCCTACACCACAAAGTTGAATTGTTTATGCCGGTTGAACAGTCAGACAAATTTAATTTTTCCGCTCAGTGCGTAAAAAGAGTGGAACACCTACCCGCTACTCAGCGGTTGCAAAGTTACTGTCCAAATAAGATTAATTTTCATGACGCTCGCGCTGTTCTGTTGAGAAATGTATAGGTAACGTGAGCAGCAAGAACAGTTCGTTCGTCGACGACAAGATGATCAGTACATCGATAGTCGTTTTCGGAGGTGGTGGAGGCTTGACATAAATAATGACGTGGAGGTCCGGGAGGAGAAACATTTTCAGTCTCGTGCAAATTGCATCAATCGTCCGCATCTCGTGCCGACATTGTCCACGCAGCTCACTTCTAGCCCTCACCTTATATACTACTGCAAGGGGTGAAACAACACGGGTCATGTGTACCCGGTATTAATTTTAATAGTCAAAGCAAGGATCCAGTGGGTTAGTCCACTATAATAGCCGTCAGTCTGACAGGTAAGAATCTAACTTTGTTAGTTTTAGATAAGGGATCACAGTAACGTGTACGTAATAGTGTATGATTAGTTCTGGAACCTCGGACACCGGACCCCTGAGATTTTAGAGGAAGATAATTATGACATTTCACAATATAATTAAATCTTCAATCTAAATGATTTTTATGCGTTATTACAGTTTTCTAGGTACTTATGTTGTTGACCCAAAATGTATTTTATAATTTGAGTTGATCACTGTTTTAATACCGACATAATATTATCGCTTATCACTTATCACTAATCACTTATATTGTGATAGTATATTACTAATTATATTATTATAAGGCGTATTTTTAACTAGATTTAAAAAGTTATTACAAATCCTATTGACTGACTCATACCTATTAAATGATATGGAACCTAAAATTATATAGAATAATGCCATAATGTGTACAGCTTTATTATTGTATAAATATTTAATAATTAATTAAGTTTCACTTTTGGTACCAGTTATAAAATGAGGTTGTTTAAATCTTGGAACAAAACACTTTTGAAAACCGAGCGACTTCTGCGAAAATCAGCTGGAATCCTCACTGGTACACCATTTCGAATTTTAACTGGTAGAAACTTTTGTTTTGAAGCCAGTTGCAATTTTCTACGTAGAATTTAAGGCCGACTTTGACGTGACCACATAGTTCTAAGGGTTAGATGCCAAATGCTAAAATGGTGGCTACAAATTAGTTATAACAAATGAGTAACGAAAAAGTTAAGGTCTGGAGTAGAAATTTGGAATGACTGGTGTCCAGCAGTGCAGCTGACCAAAATTAACTTGAAGGTAACCTTTGAAATCACATGAAACCCAAACCTTACCGAAACCGTTATTTTATTTATTTTTATATACTCAAATCAAGCTATTTTCATAATATTAATTATAAATGCAAATTTAAACGATTTAAGCCTAATTATTGTATAATTACAAAAATAAATACAGACTCGTACAATTGTTTTATTTGGAAATTCCGTTTGATATACCTAACCTCGATATCCACTAAACTTACAATACCATCCGATTTTATTATTATATTTTTATGCGTTTCTATTGTATATATAATAGTTATAATATACATTTTTATTATACATTTATTATTTATATACATTTTGAAATGGCGATATCTAAGTGTAATATTTTCTTACCTTGTAGAGGATGCATGTGAAGAGGTACAGTGACAGGCAATGTATAGCGTTGGCGAATAGCTGGACGGAGAATAAGGTGGCGAAACACTTGTTAGTTTCCCAAAAAACGGACGCATACCGTCCGCAATATATGAACAAAGCCATAGCGTAATTGAAAAATTCGATGGACATGCCCCCATCAGTGTCCGCAGCATCTGCGAATAGTTTGGGATTTAATCGGTATTGCATATTGGACATAGGCGATAGGACTATTATAGACGAGTGGAGTACTGATGGCCAGGTTAAATTTGGCGGATTATCCCTTGCCATTTTATTCCACTTGTCCAAACTTTAAATGCTTATTATTTATTGATAAAACAAATGGTTTGTTCGGCAATCGATATGTGTACAAAACTTTTAGGTAAGCAAACCGATGTGGCTTATAAATTAAAACAAGGAACGTCATTATAAAACTAAACTAATGACTATGCAAACAAATGTTGATCATTTATAGTGCAAAATACGTAATATGTATTAAGTACAAAAACACCGAAGTCATTATTAACACGTACCTGCTACGTTGGATTGGGATTATAAAATATTTTTGATTGTATAATGGCATCCTTAAAAATATCACTTTATTTTTGATAGTTAATGAATTAATGTGATTGAGTAATATATAATATAATATAACATAATACGAGGTTAGTATACGACTCGTATTGTATATTGTATATCGTACGTGGTATATCCAACTCGCTGTTATATGTGTATAATAATTTCAATAAAAAGTAGTAGTTAATAACTGGAATTATGAATCAAATGCAGTGATAAAAAATTGTAACCTAAGCGCCTATTATGCACTTATTCATAACGAATTGACAAAATATGCTAAATGTTTTATTTTTAAAATGCAATTGGAAATTATTTAAATAGTTAAAAAGTTGTAAAAATAATTTAAATACATTTTTGTCAAATTAGCCACTGTTATTGCTTAAGTACCTATTGTTCAATGTTTGTATTTGTTTTTTATTTCTATAATTTTAATACTTAGATTTTATAGTATTGTGAATTGTTCTGTTATGTATTAGCTTTAAATGTGTCATTAAAAAGGAATGTGTAATAATTTCTATTCATCTACAAAATACAAGTGCTATACGCAACATAACCTAACTATAGTTTTAGTGCATAGTTTTACATCAATTATGTCATTAATCACAATTTCAAACAAAATTCTAAAAATAGTATACATTGAAAATATGAATATTTTTCGGCTTAAAAGGTTTCATAATAACATAAACAGAATATAACATTGACCGCAATAATAGTTTTAAAGATTTCCAGTGAAATCATATTTTTTTTATCTAAAGAAAATAATTGTATTAGCTACTTAGTCATCTGTTTAATTTATTTCAGATAACATTTTGTTATCCATAATACTATAGTCTATATGACTATATCATTTGGTTAAACATTTAAATATTTGCCGTCGGAGGAAAAATAAATTAATCCTCTCAATATAAATTAAATACCGAAAAATACCGAATGCAATAATTCATCGCTACTTTATATCATAAACGATAGTTATATAACTTTATCATTGTATATCCGAACAATTTTTAAAATAAAAAAATGTTGGATGGTTGATTAAAAAAAAACGCTTGATAGATGAATTAAAATCATGATAATCATTGAATGATTACAAAAATTACAATGATACTTACATGATCTATTGGTCGATGACGATGACGACTGTGGGACGAGTACCGACTGTGTCTTGGGTTCGATGTGCATATTTTTAAGAGTGATGTTGGGTGGACTGGACTGATGTCCGCCGAGGACCAGAAAGTCCAAGTCGGTATTCCAAATATTATCTGAAAACGCACACAACAAGCTTAGATAAGAAAGGCAGTAGATTACGTCGCGCGCATTGTTTGAGGGTTGCACTGTGTTTTACGTGCGTAACAATAATTTATATAGGTATTCATAGTACACATAACAATATACGCTCCTATTGTGTGTAGGAATTAGTGAAAAGGCCAACCTCGCAGGGCATCATTTAGGTACCTACTGTATATTATAATATTATATATAATACACTTATATAATTCACCTAGTTACAGTTAATATTATAATGCTAGGCCACTGTCGGGTTAATATTCTGGGGTTGACTGAGCGGGGTTAAGCGAGTTCTTACACGACCTTAATTAAGAAAAAAATATAAAATGTGTGTAGTCGTCATAAAGTATACATGAGTTGATAAGCGGATTAAAAACAAAGTTATGTACGTAAGCATTCCTACACAAGAGAGTAAAAATTAAAAATGACACAATACGTTACACGAATATTAAAAACAAGGATATGAAAATTCCTACAGCAGTCAACAATATTATTATATAGTGAATTCCTACGTTAACTAAAAAAAAACATTTTACACGCATTTAATGTTTTAAATACATAAAATATTATAAAACATTTTTGTATAAAAATAGAATAACAATTTTAATGATTAAAAATATATTTTGAAGAGTTTCTCAATTAAAAAAAAAATCCAAAGAAAGACATTATCGCTTACATATTCCTTTGCAACATTACCTCTCACACCTCCATAACTTATTTCATGACACGCAATATGATATGTATTATTATTATTTACTTGTGGACATGAGACCGGCCTGTATGAGCCTGGCTTCGATCATGAGCTTGACTACCAGCAGGGCGAGTGCCATGAACGAGTGTAGAGTGGAAGAGGACGGCGGCCCGTGGGTCCAGCAGGATGACAGGCGGCGGCGACGGACGTCCAACAAGTTGCCAAGCTTTTCCGAATCGTTGGCCATGTTTCCAGTACGAAAGACGGCGGTGAATGCCACCAAAGGTACCAGCACGGCGGCCATTCCGATGGTGGCAACGAAGCAGTGAACTTCGTACCGGGGCGGAAGTACGCTCTTCGGTGGCCATACTACTTCCAAGTACTCTGAAATATTTTTAAAAACCAAAATTTATACAGACGTATTTTAAAATGTTATGACGTGATTTTGTATTCAATCAGGTAGCATTCAAACGTGTGGGCTGGCAATAATTTATTTTATGGTGGCAAACTTATTCTTCTAAAAATGATTTGATATTACATTTATGGTTAACTACTTAACTTACTAGCTAACTACTATACAATGCAGTGCGCACACGTCATCAAGAAGACCGTAAAACATATTTTAATTATTATAATTAATATAATTATAGATACCTATAAGCAGTAAAAATATTAGGTTTTTTATTTTATAAATAATTAATGATTATCATTAGCTGTTCATCACTATATTTTATATACCTAAATATATACTTTATCGTATTAAATTTGGATGTGTAAGTACTTACACTTAATTTATAAATAACTGTTTGTCTACGCAGTACATACTATTTTATAAAACTTTCACAAAGTCTCTAATTATATATTAAAAACTATATTTTACTCAATTTTTTAGTCCAAATGCCCACCTCTTGCATATCATAAAATGATAAAACTAATATATTACTATATACATTATTCGTGGAAGTAACACATACATGTATAGTAATGTAGTAAAGTCAGAAGGTCACGTACAGTTTTCAAGACGTCCTAACTACGATACCTAAAGTATCATACAAAAACCCTCGATGATTGAATAATAATAAACAAATTACGAAAACTCGACGTAAGTGGTCTCAGACTATCTAATAGTATTCCGTATAAATACCTTATTTTAAATTGAATCCAAAATATACAGATAAAAGTTTGTTGTACCTGAGTAAACTTTTGACTGGACTTTTGAGTAGGCTATTTGTGCGTATCATCGGTACGAATAAACAACGTGCACCGTAATACGCACGTTCGGGTCTCAATAATTTGCATACCAACGCAATTTGAGTACGCACATAATATTATTAGTTATGGTAAACACAACTACTATAGACTTGGATCGTGCAGTACAAGTAATAGGTAGGTATAGCTACGTGTCATACAGGGGACCAGTCGGCGGCGCAAAACCGTTTATGATAATAATTTAGCAGTATATGTATAGTATATATTGTACCCTTAAAGTTTTGAGTGTCTCCCATCCTACCGATGTATTATCTCGTGAAACTTTTGATAACTTTCCTAGTTCATTTATAAGTACGTCATCGTATTCCGTTTGCCTTTAAAGTTTCCACTACATTTTTGATACCTACAGTTTACATAATATCATGTAATATTATCATCAACTCACTCACTTACAGAGTTTTTTTTATTAAATTTATATAAGTACGCGAAAAGAAGTGAAAAATAAATAATAGTATAAAATGTTTAAAACCAGTGCCGTGTTAAAGAATTTGTCTCCCGGAGCAAAATTGAATGGAGCTGGAATTTATTATTCTCTTACTGATCACAGAAAAATGATTGAGAAACAATATATTGAATACATTTATAAATAATCATATTTTAGTCAACAACTGAATAAAATAGTATTTTTATCTACCTATCTCTATTTAATAGGTAGTAGTAGGTACTATGTACCTATTATATTATGTTTAAAATAAAATAAACAAAATTTGAAAATACTTTTTATAATCGAGTCAAAATAAATTTACAAACGAAATATTCTCAGATTATATAATATTTTGTATGTGACAATATTATTAAACAAAAACAACAAAAAATTAGTTGGACAGTGGGGATATAGGTACCTACTCTCTAAAGAGTATAAACATTTTGTACTAGGAGGGCGTCAGTACGTCCACCCGCATGTGTTTTGTCCGCCTTACAAACGTACAATATAGCAAAATTTTAAGCTTACAATAATATATTTTACCCTTTTAAAGTCCAAAATTAGAGAGCTTGACCTGGTATAGAATTTAGAGGTAAGATTTAGGGCATCTCGGAGGCTTTTATTGAAATTTTTTTATTAAGAAGCAAGCCCTGACCTTTCTGGAACTCTAAATTTTTTGTACATTTTAAAATGATAATAACTTACTTAAAAATAATAGTATCAATAAAATCCTTCGAGATGCCCTAGATAATAATCTTACCTTTAAATCTTATAGTGGGTCATATCACTTTTATTTCAAAAACAACGGTGGATTATTGTTAACGTAAAATGTGCAGTGTTGTACGTTTGTAAGGCGGAGACAACACGTCAACACATGCGGGCACGTATAATAGAATGTATAATATAATAGTATGTAATATGTGTTAAAACTATTTTATGTGAAAATAATATGGGGATTATTCAGATTCTATGGTAAAACACTGTCGTCGTTTTGATGTCAGTATAACTTGTATAAATACGACGGCATGAACCCGTGTCACATAACGACAGAATCTTTGGAATGTTATTACTTCAGTGGCAGACGTGCCTTTGTGATTGCACGGAACCATCATTATACTATTATAGTACATAAACTACTCAAACATCGAATAATTGAAACAGTTTTCGCCTTCATTTTCCTCAACCGAGTGACACACAAAGACGAAATGTTCCGTGTACTTGATAACTGATAAGTATATGACGAATATATAAGGTTTTCCGAAATTCGTCGGAAAACCCATAGCTGGTGAGTACGACCGCGACCGTAGTTTTAGCAGTGCTTTATATTACATTGTACCTACCTTATGCCAAGACGAGACTTTAATATGATACATAATTCTACTCTATACGGGCATACGGCTTTTCATAATCATTAGTTTCTGTCAGCTTACTATTGGCAGTAGCATAATATAAGGCGCTCTTTTACGTTATTCGTATGCATAGATTATCCAACGCTAACATACATGTTTAATTACTGAGATGGTCCTACGTAAGAGTTATGTGGGATAAAAATAAATTTCAAATTAATATTTATACTCCTTACGGTGTTGAAATTTTGTCAGCCAAGTTGCACAAATCATATTGGTGAATACAGGGTATGATAAATCAACCCCTTCTCTGAAAGGTGCCAATACAGATTTTACAGAAAGGAGTTTTTTTTATGGATTTTTAAGTATATTTCTTTTTTTATTTATAGGTTTACAAAAACATTGATAAGAACCACGAATATTTCCTACACAAAAAACGTGTTTCTTTTCACTTTTGTAATTTCTTTAAAGGTTTACGTTATGTTATTACACTATAATATTGTAACTCATATTTGTTGATATTGACTTTTGGTACCAAAATAATTCCATATTTTTTTTTTTGCTGTTATTTTCATCATTCATCTTCATAGTGATAAAACTACCGTTGTATTAACTCTCTATCACTTACTCAACATCACGTTGGCAGTAATTCGACATAAACCGTTAAAAAGTGACCGAATGAAGTCTTGCTTATTACTTCGGGTTAAACTGATAGTTATAATACTATGTGAAAAAAATTGATTTATAATTACAAATAAGTTATTATACATTATTAAATATTAAAATACATTTTTAAGTTTAAAACTGTTTGGGTCTTATATTTATATTCACCATCCTGGTCGCGTTCAGTTTTCTAAAATAGATGAACCACAATACTTGTACGTTATTGTACGTTATTATAAAATAAACGTAGGTAGCGCGCATTTTTCGACTAGGTATTTCCTCGGAGAATATAGTTCATAACAATATATATTGTTATCGGCAATCTGTATAATAGCATTATATAGGCGCCTACATATTGTAATATTACATATATGTTGTTACAACAGCGAGATGTGTACTAAGATAATTGATATTTTAACATCCCAGTAGCTCTACACAATATAAAGTTGAGTACCCCGAGGAGGTTATACATCGATTGTTTTGTTAAAATATACGAATAATCAATCATATAGAAGGTCTTTAAAAAAAGCATTCAATTTCACCCTGATATAACTGATATAATATAATATTATATTTTATTATTATGTGTATATAATAGTATTCAGAATGTTGAATATTAGATATGTAATGTTGTATCATATTACAGAATATAGATTCTAAATGATTTGGGAACATTTTAGGTAGTAAAAGAATTTAAAAAAACTTGGAAACATTTTTAGGAACAAAAAAAATATTATATATTCACACAACAGTATTATTGAAATCAAAATTGTGTGTTTAATCATTGATGATGATATGAATAATCACCCAAGTTGTTGTAATTGTTATAAATCAAATTTAGCATAAGAGAGGTGAAACATATAAGCGTCATATCAATATTTATTTTGAAATAAACTTATGCAGCACAAATTAAGTATAAACAATTATTACTATTAAAAAAACCATATGCATTATTATTAATTATAAAAAACTCATTTATTCAGAGTCAGCTTAAACATTCTATTTTTTACGTTCACTAAACAATAAAAACAAATAGGTTTATCAAAACAAGAGTACATATCAGTACTTTATTTTTTTAAACCAAATTTTAAACCTACAATATGTTTTTATGACTATAACTTGCATAACTTAACTTATATATTTTTTAAACATTTTAACTGAAATTGTCTAAAAAGTTCTGTATTACTGCAATCAATCACTTGAGCTTTTAGCATTAATAATTTATTCAAATGGTTTTTAAAATCAACCCAATAATGTTTTAATTGAGAAATTAAATAAACACTTAAAAACTATTGTAGTAATCAATTTCCAATCATTTTTGACTTCAATTAAAAATTAGTTATCCGTTAAAATGTAATTATTGTTATTTATCAAATAAATAATTATAAAAAATCGTTGAATAGCATTTAATTACTTTCCAAAATGTATGAATGGTAATTGGTATTAAACGTCGAGTACTCATAATAAATTTAATTTATCGTTTGCCAAAGAGAGAAGACCCTTCCTCAAAAACGGATAAAAGTAATAAATACGATAAATAATACCAGCAGAGTTCTAATAATGTCGGTGGTGAAATTATTTACATGCAAATTATATAATTTTGTGGCTGAAATAAGATTTATCAACCCGATATAGAATCACTAAATGAAAGCCGAGAGGCACTTCATCAAGTAAATTAAGTAAGGGTTCAGATGAGTTGCGGAGTGTAGAGGGTAATATATTGTCTCGCTGTACACTAAAGGTACGTACGTGATTTACGACTTGACGCCTTTGAGTTGTATTCCACCCGAAATAATTGTCGAGCGTATAATATAATTTGAACGTCATCGGAATCGTATCGGACAATCACACAGTCATAAGTGGGTGAAGTATGAAAGTTGTATGTATGGTTATAAAGTAAAATAATTGCTTGCTTCTGCAGACTTCTAATGTTAATATTGATAATAATACGAACTCCGAACCCTTAAAAGCTTGACGTGATTTTGTCATCGCTCTGAGGATTTATTCCAAGCAATACCTAGGTAATTTATTTATTCCGGGGTATTCCCTTGTGATTTGGTTGAGATTGTTTCACTGTATTTGCTTTGTACATTAAATTTACTCGATGCCTGTTCTTATATATTTTATATTGTTTAGATTGATTTTTTTTTCTGTTCGTGGATTAATATTTTTGGAAATGGATTAAATTATAATCCATCTACTACAGTTATTAGTATTATTTTAGATTTTTTTTTATCAAGTCGATAGTTTCGACGAATATTAATTTAAATGTTAACATTAATAATTATTTAAAATATTATATTTTTGTGTACAACACCTCAATTGTATGCTTAATCATTATAGTTGTTTGATGTTTATAATTGTATACTTGTGTATGTATTTTTAATTTGATTGAAATACCTATAGTGGGTTACATAATTATGTAACGCAGAAAGGTGCTTAATTGAATTTTAAAAAAAAAGTACTCATTTTTTGTTATGGCCCAAAACCGTTTAGAAATATCGTATAGTAGTATCTAACTACCTACACAATAAAATGTATTACGTAGCCTATCCTAATTTTAAAGTGCAGGTAATTGATATAAACACAATTAAAATTGGATATTTTAAATTATATAATTGAAACATAAATAAACAAATCCAAAATGTATAAATGTTCGTTTAAAGTTTGAATATTACCAATCTATATGGTTAGGTTTGGGTGGGTATGTTAAAAAGAAAAGAACATTTGTCATGATTCAACTAGACTGCTATAAAGTGATTCACGACAAATAAATGCACATTGATATCAATGTGTACATCATGCTGTGTGGGATGTATACTGCATACTAATTTAAATTTGTAAAACATGATTCATATGTAGTCTAAACGACTATGTAATCATCAAGAATTTACTTATTTTATTAACAAACTAAGATTTTGTGAATATCCATCAGAAATTCCATTACATAATCACTATTCAAAAAAATATATACTTCTCAGTGCAAGTCGAAGAAATTTATTTAGGAGGAGTTATGAGTCATTTAGTGTTCATTTTAAGTTCTCAGACATAATGACATAATTATTTAATTTGGTCTACAACGATGGATTTGAATGCAATGAACGATTTACCAAATACATAAATTATACAAATATAATATACATTGTTTTTTTCATCAACCTTAAGTCCGGTAACTATGGCCATTATAGCTGTTTGTTGGGAAAATTGTTGGTTTGAAACACCTATTGTATGTGTGGCAAGGATTTTGTTGCTAAAAATCCCGGGTGGTAACCCATCTAGGAGATAGGACGGTGTACACTCGGAGCATGTCCTCGAGCCATAAATATATTAAATTGTATATCTCACAATATCATTACATTTTTAATTATTTATTAAGAAATCAAATTTAACATCAAAACGAAAATAATGCAAAACATTAATGACTTAAAATTGATTTATTGTATTGCTTAATAAAGTTTTTACTGTTACAAATTTATTATTGCCATATAGGTATCTAAATAATATGTTGTATCTGAAAATTTTAAATAAAAATGAAAAGGGTGAGTACTAACTCTGTATTTAAACGGTATTTCTTAGTTTATAATTTAATGAAGAGCCATTTTCCATTTCCTCGGCATCAAATGCAGGTAAGTCTCAAAATATTTTAAAGCTTAGGACCTGCTGCAGGTCACGTTTTAGGTAAGTAAAAAAAATTATTATTATTATTATTATTAAAAAGAAAAACATTCAGAAATTCTGGAATTGTGTTGAAACTCAAAGTGTGTAACGAAGAATTAAAAGCATAAATAATATGACGATGATGGAATTTCAAAGAATAAATCAATGGAAGTATAGTAATCAATGGTCAAATAGGTTGTTAACATTAATTTCTAATAACGATATTAAATAATCTTGAGCCATTTATATTCAATTGTATCACATTATATATTTATATTAATATGTATAATAATATTATGGGCACACAGTGCTGCAAACTCAGGTTGACACTGACCTTCCTGATTACGTTTCTGACAAGGTTGAATCTAAGATATCAGAATCTATTATACAAAATACTGCGAATAAATGATTAGTACATGTGTTTACATCGAAACTTTTATTTTGTTTTAATATTTTCAAGAAATATATAATTGATCCTTAAAAACGTGTACTTAATTACCAACAATAATATTAATAGCGTTATAGAAAATTTAAATGTTAAATAAATAATTACTCTTACTGAGCACAAACACCGATAATAATGAATAATGTTACTAGCCGCTATTAAAATAGTTGTAAAAATTCCACAATGCATTATCGCAGAGTACTTTGAAGTGGGGTGAGCGGTTTCCAGAACAATAATAATAAATTATTAAACTCAACTGGCGTGTAAACGACGGAAACAATCTACGGAGCAGTTTTACAACAATACTTGGTACAATATTATGTCCTCTAATAATAATAAGAATAAAATATTATACCAATATTGATGTACCACTTGTACCTTTTCTGAGTGTTGAAGTCGTATTAATTTTCGTCTTTCGGTGGTACACATAGCGACCGCGTCCATTGAAATAAATCCGGACCACACATTATTATATCCTACTTATATGTACTAATGCCGACGACACGTCTCCAACAGGATTTTACACGATCGATTTGAGTGTTCATGGCGACATTGCCACCACAGCACAACACGAGTACACGATTAGGCCGGAACAGTCGATCTCTGTCTCACAGATGTCGACCGTATCATTATCGTTATACAGGGTGTCACAGGACGACCTGTCAAATGAAATAACTTTTGTTCTTATCAACATTTTTTTTTTTTTTTTTTAATGTAATTTACAGAGCTCTGTCATTTTTTTTCATTTTCCTAATACTGACAGTAAACACATATAAATATAATAATTTTATTTTGGAATCATCAAAATAACCAATTTGAATAATATCTGTTTTTTGAAAAATTGTGATTGTAAAATCATTTATTTAAGGCAATACATACATATAATATAGTTTAATTTTTGAAAATTTTGAAATCTCATTATTTTTGTTAAGTAAAGTTGTCCCAGTCGTAAAGAACATTTTAAATTAAGACACCATTTTTTTAAAAATCTTTTATGAGAATATTTAAATAAGCGCTTGTGAAATCTAAAATATATCTTTTTAAAATGTTATGACTTTTCAAATTAATGTATCTTACATAAAACAATTAGGCATCATAAAAAATCATAAAAATAAACCACATGACTTCGATAAATGTTTTTGCGATCGAACATTTTCTAATAACCAGATAAACTAAATGGTTATTTTGAAAAAAAAAAAAACATTTAAATCAGAATTAATTTTTTTTTTACTTTCAGTTTAAAAAATAAAAAATGACATATTATACGTGTAGTGACTAGTGATGAGTCAACAAATTAAACAGAACAAAAATTTAGAAATATTGATTAGAACAAGTCATTTCATTTATCAGGTCTTCCTATACACCCTGTACACATATACGCGCAGTCTCCGCCGTTGACGGGCCGCACCCCGATTAGTACTGGTCGGGCACAACCCATTTAGCGTCCTGTTCGATGACCGTTGGACTGGGTACTTAATCTTTTTCGGACGTGACACTCACGAGAAGCTCGAAATAACCCCCCCCCCGGGTAAGTATAATAATATATTATTTTATTTTCAGTCCTCACTACACATCCGCAGTGCAGAGTCATCATGTTCTCGCTACATTACCTTTTCGCAGATTTCGCTTTAGTTATTATTATTTTATTTTGTTTTTTTTTTTAGATTTTATCCCCTTGCCATATCACATCATTACCTAAGTCTCACTCCCTGTAGAACTAGCACGCAGATATTCATCACTTGCTATAGAGAATGATGATTTTTTTTTTAATGCAATTAATTACCATACAATTTTGATGATTAATTTTTGTAGTTCTAAAATGACAAGATTTCAGTTTTATTGTAGTTATAATATTATGATTATCAATAGGAATATTATCGGTTTTCTTTATTTGTATTTATAAAACATGTTATATAAAATTGAAAAACTCGATAATGTCCACGGAGTATTAAATTAAAAGGTCTAAAATTAAATAGTTTTATAATATTTATACTCTCTACCAATCTAAAAAACATTTTTACTTAAAAAAAAATTGACATTAGCTGATAAAATGAGTGTTGCGGGTTCAAATATAAAGACGCTTTATATTACAGCAATATAGTGTCTATTATTTATTCGTTATTTTCATACATTATACCTTATTCGCATTTATAAAATGTACAATCTCAGTTTCTCTCCACTCTTTTCCTCCTCGCATGTAAATAATAGTACATAATATCATGTGTATCGTAATGCGTCTTGTTGCATTTTTCACTTGGCTCATATATATACAGTGCAGATTACCATACCTATATATAATAGCATAATACAACACACACACACACATATATTATATTATATTAGACTATATTTATTGTATATATATATAATGCAGTAATGCACTACACACCGCATGTATGGATGCATCATCATTCATCATCAATCGCAATATGACTTACTGCCGTCAGCATGCAAGACGAATAAAATAAAAACACACAATATACGAGATGTACACGCACCCAAATACTACACTTCGCATTATACTTTTATAGTCAGTTATTCGTTGGCGTTCAACGCTCTGATAATCGAAACAAATAGTCGTGCTGAACTACGTAGTTTTCCCATTGCTACAAAATCTCAAAGGAAAACACGACCGTTTGAAACACACTAATAAATCACGTTTTCCCATAGGCCCCTTTTAATCTGTATGCAGACGCGGTGCAGTCAACCAAGGGCCGTCTTAGTGTAATGCACGTGGCCCCCGGACCCAATGTACATTATAATTTACAGAGAAACCTAATAATATTTAAACTGTGATGTTTTTTTTATTTTTTGAGATGAAGTATGTAATTTCAGGAATATAAGTACTCCAAGATTGCATGTACAAAACGTATTAATTTAGTTGAGAATTAAACACACTTGCACACCAATACATGGTATTATAAAGCATTACTCATTATATATTATTTTATATCTAATGTATATAAATTATACACCAAATGCATTAAAAGTAAAAACAAATTTGCAAAAACACGCAACAAATGTGAAAAATGTAAAAAAACTGATCGGCGCTGAAAAATCTAATCCCTATATCCTTAGTCTATTTATCATAATAATAATTAGGGAGTCAAACCGAATATTGTTCAAAATATAAATATGTATACTATAGTATATAATATTACAAATATATTATGGTCAATATTGGCAATCAGTCGTTTTCGGTAATGACTAATCATTATTGACTATTGACTATTGACAATAGCTAATTATTTGGTTAGGCACTGTTGACCTTTCCCAGACATTATGTACCAAGTCCAAAATTGATAGTCAAAGTATGTAATTTTTAATTTACATGTATAATAATAGTATAATATATGTGTGTTCACCCACATCTCAATTTAAGAAAAAAAAATGTATAATTAGCATATTAATTATTTGCATGATCGGGGCTGAAATACTTTTGTTATTCGTTTGTCAGAAAAATAATAGTGTCTATAATTTGTACACGCCCCCCCCCCACCATTCATCTTACCGTCAAAAATTAGTGCCAAGACTAAAAGGTAATATTAAGTTTCACGAGAGGATATATACGATAATAATTTCTTTAGGAAACACCTGATATCGATTCATAAATTGTATAGATCGATGAAACTCATCAATCAATAACCGAACGATATAACAAACCGTCGATATTACCAACAACAACTGCGGTATCAACCGGCATTACTGAAATCGCCTATTAAATAGTCATTATACCGAGACATGGCCAGAATTTTCGACATTGACGTCACTATAATACCGTAATACAGCTTATGTGCAAAGTCTTACCCGATAGTCTCCGAGTGGCCAACAAAACGGAATAGATATTAAGCACGGTGGCGAGCAGACCGTACCACACGGACCACAGGCTGTTGAGCTGACAGAAATGTGTTTTGCCACCTCCGTAGTTGCCGTTTTCAGCCATCACGTCCGGCTCGCAAACATCTCCCACGAGCGTTTTTGAACCTGTGGAAATAAAAAAAAACCAATCAATATAGAAGTATAGGATTATGACATATCATATAAATAATATGAGTAAATTAGGAAATGTCGTCATATGACAGTCGTGTCTGGGGTGACTTTGGGTTCATTTAAGACGGTTTTATATTGCCTGTACAATTAAATGACCAGCTGTAATATTGCTGGTAAAAATTGTATAGGCGCGTTTTCATTACATTTTAGTTTAGCAGTATAATTTATTCACCAACACATTTTATCATTTTACTGAAATGGCCAACGGTAGTATTTCAATATATTTTCATAATACATATTGTCCAAAATACGTAATATACCTACTTGAATTAATTTAATACCTAAAACCAAGAACTCTACGCATTGGCCATTCGACCAACCGACCGTGTCACGTCAGTAACATTGATTACCGAATTATCGTAAGAAACTCGAGTCTACACCTCCGATATTAGTATACTACGCGTATATGGGCTATATAGGTTTGATATTAAAGCGAATAAATTAAATATTACTGAACAAGTATTTTTTTCCGTATTTCTGTAACTGCTTACACCAGAGGTATTCAAACCGTGCGTCGCGAGTATTTGTCTCCCCAGCTGTGGCACAGAAGAGGAATAACTATGATAACGATTAATATGTTATTTTATTCTTAACGCAAGACATTAACTTTTAATTTTCCGTGCATAATTTAACATTAAAACGTTTTACATATTTTTATCTATGTGTCCTTAATAATTTGAGAGCTACCAAAATGATGCGGAGAGACGGAGGTACCGTGAAATGAAAAAGTTTGAACACCTCTGACTTATTTCATATTATGTGTTCGTACATAACTACATAAATACTACGTATGATATATCTCCACTTTATCCTGACAAAATACTTATAATATTATAGGCAGGTACCAATATAATTTGGAACTTGAACATTAATCATTCTCCTCCGTGGGAATTAAATAAACAGGACTTTTGACCCCCCGAGCAAATAGATGTACATAATACACATAACAATATGGTATAATAGTATACTTATTATACTTTATCTGATTTACTGTTTATAGTCTGTACATACAATAAAGACAAATATTAAAGCTATAAAATAATATGTCCACGCCTATTATTTGTGGTACAATTAATTGAAAATTGGTATAAAATGTCCATAAAATAATTGTTAATGCGCAATGTACAAGACGTGTGTTTAACTGCAATCGTAGTACAGAATCTTAATATCTGTATTTCACTATTAATGGCATTTTTTTTCTCTGTATTTCTTAACTAAAACGTTTAAGCGTAGGTTCATAGAGTTCAGATATTAATCTAAAATTATTATTATTATTATAAAACTGGTGCATTGCCACTAGTATACCACTTGTTGTTCTCGTACACCATATTAAACGCGTCGACGGCGCACACGTATATTTTAAAATTTAAATATATCACGCGTTATCCCGCCGGGGTACACATAATATACTTGGCCGTGTGATTTATACTCATATTCGTATCATCGTCGCACACTCGCCTGTATAGTATTAATAATAATAATAATAATAATAATAATAATAATAAATAACTATAATAAATAATAATAGTATAGTGTATACATTGGTCCATGAAATCAACTGTCGATTATGCGCACGCCACCGCGTTTTAATGGATACCTCTACCATCTAATTGTCATTATTTCAACATTTTTTCCGTCACCGAAAGCACAATAACGCCTGCGTGCATCCGATGAAATGTTCGATTACAGGGTGATTGCACTCGATATATGCACGTTACAATGCACAGGACACACCCGACACGACAGTTTCGTATTTCCTATACGTATACATCATGCCTATTATCGTCGTCCATAATAATATACTACCCAATGCCTTGTATAGAGGATGATTCAATAAGTACGCTCACCAATGTTTCCCTTTGATGACGAATTTATTCTAACACTGGATTTGAACATTTTTAAGTTCCCACACAAGTAAAGACCTTAGACCACATAATTTCAGTTATCCAGTCATACCATTAGAGGAGTATCCTGTACATCGATAAAACCTTCTTTTTGAAATGAGAATCATTATTTTTTTACTGCAAGTTTACTATCGAGAGGATACTCATTTGGAAAATTATGATTTATCAACATTTTTTAAATTATTTATATCGGTTTACACATTCAAAAATATGTGTCAGTGACCAAGCACAAAAAAACGACCACAATAGTAGGTACCTACGTATACTATATTATTTTATGATGGGATTTGAAACAGATCGTATTTCTGCATTTTCTAAATTGTGAATAACGCAATATTTTATTCTTGGTTCGGTAGTACGGGCGGTGTACAGCGTATCATGTATACATCGTATATTTATTATACGTATGAGTACCTACATGCTTGTTATCATTAATATTATTATTATTTTTGTATTGTTGAGTTGGTGTTGTTGTGTCGGTAATATGAACCACATCGTCGAATTACAATTTAATTTTTATGCGGTGCAGTTGATATAAACAAAAAGATACGGGGTGGGGGGACATGGAATCTATATTATTATTTTAAATTTTGATCTGCCAGTGTATTTCGTGTTGTACAGCAAAGTAATGGTCGATTGGCCGAGCATTGGAGAATTTCATTGTGTAAATTATCGTCATAATACATTAACACTCGAAGATAAATTTCACTAGATGTCTCGATTCTTAGTATTATCCTAGTTATTATTTTGCATTTTACCTTTTTTTTTTTAGCATTCTATAGATTTTTTTTATCATAAACTTAAATGAGGTTTAGTTGTCACTTTAGCTTGATGACTTGAGGGCATTGAGCGAAGACTCTACCCACTAGCTAAACGTACAGGATGTATTGTGTATTATAATGGTTAGCCTACCATTGAGATATCTTTGATTTGGTTAATTCTGTTACTAGGATGATTGGTTAATCGAAGATGTGAAGTTGTGGTAACAAACATAGTGCTTAATAGCAGTTTCTATCATACACTGTATTCATTTTTGTATTTAAGTCACAGAAGAGGCCTTTGTTATTATGGCCTGCGTTATTTGTTTGATTTTGATTTTTTATCGATGATCCAAATTTGGACACCTTCCATCCAATTGGTTTTATTAGGATTACGTAGGAGGCAATAGGTTTAATTTAGTCCGGGGTAAACATGTAGGAACACGTGAAAACGAAAATTTAGTTTAAATTGTTCGGGTATGTTAGAGGTCGTTTAAAGTTTTATTGATAAGGACACCTTTACGCATTTTGTGGTTAGCGATGTTTAAATACGATTTTGTTATAGATATAACTCAAGGAAAAACGTCGTGTTTGAGAACGAAGGTAATGTGAGTGGATTTGCTTTCGTTAATTATTATTATCCTGCTTTGACACCAGGTTTCAATACAAGAAAGATGAGAAGATGATTAGATGCGATGTCGTGGTGATTGGATTTTCGTGAACTGGGAGAATAGGTTTATCGTCGTCGCATTCAGTGACAAAAATGTAAGGAAAAGTGGGTCGATACGCTATAAAAAAACGTTCAATAAGAGAGTGGCTGTTATTTCGCCTTGGGGAACAACCCCGGCTTGTATTATAGAAATAGCTGAGAGACAGGAGCGATAACGGGCGGCCAATCGACAATCGTTTAGTTATATTATTTAAAAGTAGGAAAAAGCAAGAATTTCCTTTATTTTAAAAAAGACGCCTATGGCGACACCGAGAAAATGTGTTGTGCAATACCTACCTACTCCATTGTAACAATAATTAAAAGAAACAAAATATCAACGAAAAACTTTTTTTGTGCTTGTAGCATATTACAAACAATCTACGTACAATTATTATTACGTGCAATTCATCAAAGAGGAATGAAATGTGTTTCGGCGACAAAAATTGTGATGGTACGATATCGTTTCCTACCTTGACCAATAGGCTTGCAGCGCACTAGTGTGACAAACAAAATATAATTTTTATTTATAAATACAGGTGTTGTGCACATTCGACACAAAACCTCTGCACAAACACAGAATTCGTGCGTTTAAGTAACGGTACAAAATATTATACAGTACGAAAAGACCGCGGCATCGCAGGCTTTATTTTACGGAAATAATTACAGTTTATTTATTTTCTCTGACATCGTACGACCTTATATTATTTTAATATTATAATAACCGACCGACCACTCTGTATATACGAACTGCGTTTCAATGATATTATAATATTATGCGTTTCGCCGTACCCGTGTTATTATTTTACGTAACTAGAATACATTTAATTGGTTAATTTTACAGGTTTGAATATAATATATATATATATATATATATAGTAGCGCTGCGGTTTAACAGTGTCTCGAGGGCAAAATGTATAATATATAAATTAATTGAATAATAATCATATGCAATTATCCTATTAGCCAAAGTGCACTACTTGTCTACTTGTTTACCAGTATAATATACAATATCATACATGCAATATGCATAATATAATGTATACAAGACAAATTCACCAATCCGGCTGTATTATTATATTATGTTATTTGTAAATATTATCATTTAAGCATAGGTTTCCATTATGAGTATTATAAAAATAGTATGTACATATGGTTTATATTATTATGTAAATACCGTAAACGGTATAAGTAATCATTTTATTGAGTTCAAAAATACAAAAAGTCGATGATACCAACATTATTATTTTTAATATAGACTTTCTACAGTGCTTTTTTCCATTGTATTTAATATGCAAAATTAAAAGACAATTAAATTTTATGAATATCGCCAAGAGTGAAAATCACACTTTTTTAATAATTGTAAAATTATTAATCATTGATTTTTATTTTGGATAATGTGAAATACTTGAATTGGAACTTTGCAAATTAATGAGTCACTAACTCACTATACATTATAGAATGGACGACAAGTGAATTTCACGAAGAACATGAATACTTGTTAATATTTTATTACTTAAAATGTTCGTGTTACTAAAATAGTAAAATCACAAACCGTTACTTACAATACACATTAATATAATATTTGCATAAATCGAAAAATAATAATATACGTCGCAAAATATAATATTTGGTCGTAAAATGTATCACAACACTCGTTACATTAAATATAATATACTATCGTAGTATGTATTTGCTATTTGTACACGCACCACGCGGTTACTATATAATAATATTCTTAACATATTATTATATATTTTTATAGACCCTCCTCACATTCCATAAAAAAAGACTTGTTAGTAATATTCTGATGCGTGTAGTTCAAGTGTAGTATATAAACACTGTATCTACTCGAGTTTTTTACACAACAAAATATATGATAATAACTAATTAAAGTCTCGTAAATTGTATAGTTTAACAATTAGCCACTCCAGTTCGCCGCGGGTTACGCGGCCCGTTAGTTTCTATTCTCAAAGATCTTCGAATGTTTACTGAATGCAAAGCTTATAATAATTTGGAGGTCACTTCAAAAACCGACACTAACATAAGCCAGCTGAAGGATAATACTCCGTAAAACCGTTTGGATATACATCCCGACATTTGTGATGTATAATAATATATACTATAACTATATTAGCTATGATATATATTATTATAGTTTCCACAGGAATTCAATAATAACATCATACAATTCCGATCTCGAAACTAAAAAAATATTATATTTTAAACAAGTCATCGAGTATTGATGACACGGACAAATAAATAATACATTTGGCATCAACCATTTCTAACGCACGGATTCGTCTAATAATTATTATTCCAATATCGAATATAATATTAAACGTGTAAAGGTAGGTATGTCATGTTTTAATTTAATTTGGTATCTATAAACTATACACGGTTGCCTGCATCATGTAATATTGTTCAGTAAGCTGTGGTATCAATATTATTATTATACGTAGGTACTAGGCATGTGGAATAATCAATATACTTTTCGAAAACTGCATTACATAATATTATGTGATATTATTTTGCTTGCCACTATAGTCTGCAAGTTGCAACGCAGAGAAATGTTTAAATGTTTTTCTCGGGTACATCATAGTACCATGCACAATGCTGTCTGTGCTTATAGATTACCAGTGAATGTATTTTTGTACCTCATTGTTATCTTTTCCTATGAACAACTCTTGTTTGGATGAAATATGTAATGCTCAAAATATCACCTGGTATTATTGAAAATATTACATCGGAATCTGTAGATAGACTACACATAAGTACTATAAGATTTAAAGAGGTTGTTTTTCAATTCTATAATATTATGTTCTTTAGATAAGCGTAGAGGCAAAACTATACAGACAGTCGTTAGAAAGTGTTGAAGAAATGTCAAGCTGAAAAGTGCGGTTTTAGACATTTTCCGGTCAAAATTCGTTTGACGAATACTTTGATTTGAAACTGAATGTCATGAATAATCAACACATTTCTATCTATCATATTATTATCTACAGGCGAGATAAACGAGACTATATAGTATATAGTGACCAACATCGTCCGGTCTTACACTTATAACAGCTATTTTTAATGTACTCAAATTTATTTTATAATTTCAGCCACATTTATGTGCCATTGTAACATTTTTGATTAATTTAAAATTTAAAATTTAAAATATTTTATGTTATAAATACATAAAGTACATGCGTTTATTATAAACAAACATGTATACTTTATTGAATATTGTAACTAAAAATATAATGGTGGAATAATAAGATGCTCATCGCCAGTTACCATGTACAAAAACTGGATATAATATACGAGTAGTTAGTAGGTATTAAGTCCAGTGTAATAAGGATCTGAAATATAATATATATATATATATAAATATTATTATTTTTGAAACTTTTATGGGTCGAAAAAACATTCTTTATTTATTGAATTCTTCGTCCGGTGGTTTTCCACCCCAAAACGTATTTTTTTTTTACCGGAAGTTGACAATATTCTTTGATCCGAGAATTTGTGGTAATATATTATTTGTATACCATCGTTTGACTTACTTGTATTGAAAACAAATAATACAAATTCCAAAGAATTAATTATAATTGTGTCCCTCCAATATTATGTTGCGATACACGGAAGATATACCTATTTTGTAGCATACGCACGAATGATGTTGTACTGCCGGAATTTCAAACCGAACACTATTCGGAGGATGTGTATACAACAATGATTTAATAATCGTTTAAAAACAATGTTCGTTCCCCCTTGTAATTTGTCGAGGATTCACTTTCTTTATGAATAAAGGATAATAAATTATTTTTAATGTACCAGAAGAAAAAAAAAACATTTTCTAAATGTTTACTCCCTACAAGTGTAGGCTTATTATTTTATAGTTAATGTCCCGCACTAAATATGAGAGGATCTCATTTAAAATAAAATGTATATCATCGTTTTTGTTAGTATAATATTTTATGAAGCTATGCCAAATAAAGATAGTATAGGAAATTAAATACAATATTTTATAAAACTTGCAGGCAAAACGTTTTCTCGTAATGCCTAATCTCGAATTTTGGGGTCTATAATACCTTGGAGTTTTGAAGTAAAACAACGTTAAGACCATAAATACAATTATTAAATGCTATAACCATGGTAAAAACTTGGAGATAGAATCTAAAATCTTTTATGAATTTATATTTACAAGCGCACTGTGAAGAAAACAATACATAATTCGAAAGTTAATACGAATTCAAAAGGTTGTATTCAATGGAACAAATTATTATATTAAACATTATACAAATAATACACAAAATGTATATATTAATGTAAAAAAAAATATTATATTAAAGTTATAAGCACAAAAGCGTATAGTGTTTTTCTCAATTGTTATCAACTGTAGAGATAAAATAGAAACACAAATATTCAACAATTCGTATTTCACATGTTTAATACGAGTATTATACAAATATTTATATTTTATTTAGTTTTTCGTAATACAATTACGAATGTACCGCACCTACATAGCGATGGATACAAAACCTTTTTTAAAATTAGAATTTTTTTCCTAAGTCTAAAGACGATATAGCTCAAGTAATAGCACTGAGTATTAATACGATACAGGCCTTGGAAATCGCATTTACTCAACCGCTAAGTGGACGTGATCGGATGTTCGGTAACATTACAGGCACCTATCATCGTTATACCAACTAACCGGGTTTTGTTCAACAGTGCACCGGTCCAATGAGTTTCGGCACCTCTTGAATACTAAGTTCGACTATATAATATTATTGTCTTGAAAAAAAAAAAATATAATAAATAACTATATATAATCGTGTAATTGAGAATTTATCGTCGGGTGGCGTTGTGCATTTATTCCGGGGTGAACGGACTGCCACCAAACTACCCACCGCCTCGCCACTGTCTTCGAAATATTTTATTAATACAGTATAATATCATAATATACTATATTCGAGACACGAACGAAGAAAAATAATCAAATTCCCAGAAAAAAAATTTGATTTAGGTGTAACAAAAGGCGTCGAATTTATGCATTTTTGTTATTTTTTAATTTAACACGAAAGGGATCGTATAAACAAAACGAAATAGCACATTTATTGAACGTACGATTGTTTGGAGAAAAAGCCAGTGGCAACAAACGTAATGAAAAATGTCGGTTGTTTCATTTGATAATAAATTATTATAATACGTCATAGAAACACGATACGCAATAACGAATTCACTGGAACGTTGAACAAGATGTATACATTGTTCGTCAGCTGATGACGATTCTGTCTGAATAATTCGATTGCCGAAGTGTCGGTGGCACTGTTATTTTGAATGACATTTTGACCATTATTTTGAAACAATAAGTTTTGTATACTCGATAAACTATTCAACACTCGCCAAACACCTGTACGATAAATGCAAAATTAATATAATATTACGGTAATAAGATATGGCATGTATCAGTATCATGTATGATGATTATTAGAGCACGCTGTATTCGAATTTCACATATTCACGTATGGGACGCAGTATAATGTACAATACAGAAGTTTTTTTTTTTTTTTTTGTAATGTGATTCTAATTGTTTCCCATAATATTATTGAACATTCATCAATAACAGTTACAATTTTATCTTAACGCCCAGGTTATATTTTGTGATAACTCTTATTTTTTTTCTTCAGAAAATTATTTTTTACTATACAAATAGGTTCGCTAAGAGTATATATAGAGTACAGACAATAGACGGATCGTTTACTTTTGAAAGGAGTAAAAATCGTTGTGGTTTATTGTATATTTGTATATGTAGTCATTCAAAAATTTAGCTTACGTGTGAATAGTGCATATATAATATATATACAGATATTGTGCTGAGACAGTTTTTTTTTTTGAATTTCCCAAAAGTTTTACTTGTAGTCTTAAGTTATATTTGACTTTATTGATAAAATATAATCGGTTTATCTATTTAATAATATATATCTTAAACATTTCTGTTTTTCAACAATTCATAAAAACCTGAACGGCCGACTCCGGCGTTCAAATTCAATTGAAACCACTTCCTTGTATGCATATTATTATAGTGATTTTAACTTAAAATTATACTTATTTGTACACATTTTTCGACTGTTTTCACGTTTTATTTAAACATTTTTGTCATTTACATTAGTATATTACTATTGTATTATTAGGTAACAAATTAATTGGGTTCTTTTATAATATCTTAATTTTATATTGTGTATACTAATACACCCGCTGGGTTATTTATTAATGCGCATGACACATTAGTTTAACTATAATGAATAAAGTAATATCTGTTTAAAAATATTCAAACATATTATGCAATAATGAAATAGATTACCGAAAAAACCGAGATAGGATTGAACTATAACATCCTATCGCCACGTACATGTCCCCAGCCCCACCCAATAAAAATTTTTACATTTTTTTCAACTCAACATTTAGCAGTCAATTAGCAACAATTAGCAAACCTGTTTTCACAATTTGCAAGCCTTTAGTTGAATCATAAAATAAAAAAAACTAAGGGTGGGGCTGGAGACACATGTCCCCAGCCCCACCCATGTCAA